>NC_056737.1:492919890-492944013 GCF_019279795.1 Protopterus annectens | reverse complement strand
TCACATGAAATGTGAAACATAATGCAGTTTTTTCATGTACACAGTGATTTCCATATAAGGTTTGACTCTCCTTGTTTATGAAAAACGCACAGGAGCGTGTGATACTCAGTTGTCTGTGAGTGTCTGTCTGACTTTTTTGAATGAATGCTTGGCTTTTGTTTTTTATGGCATTACTCTGGATTTCATCCTCCTCTCACCTTATATGTTGAGATTGAGAGCACTTTTTTATACTCTGCTGAAAACCAAATGATAGTCCATACTTATTGCTATTCATACAGTGTTAGAAATGTCCTGAAATATACTTTCAAGCCTCTCCATATGGCGAACAAAATCTGTAAATTAGTTGACGTAAAGTATGTGAAAGAAAATGGCTAAGATGCGTAGAAAATGGCTTAGCAGTGCATCTTACTCTGCACAGATGAGTTGAGCTGCACCGCTTCATCATTTAGTGATTCATAGTCCTGCAGATTCCCATTTACTGCACTTGTGGGAATGTGCATGGGTGGCACAGTGGCGCAGCGGATAGTGTCGCTTCACAGAAAGAGGATCCCTGGTTCGCTTATCAGCTGAGGTGCCTTGTGTGCAGAGTCTTGTGTTTGCCTGGGTTTCCTCTGTGTGCTTCAGTTTCTTCTCGCATTCCAAAGTAGGTGGATTGGATACTAAACTGGCCATTGTCTCTGTGTGTGTCTCTGTCTGTCTTTGTGTGGTGCGGGAGAACCACTGCAATAGGGCTAGCCACGTGGCAGTGTAAACCTGTTGAAGTGACACCCGACCCCATGCATAAAAATGGGAAAGGGGTTGTGGATGGATGAGAATGTGCATAACTGAACTGTTCTGAACAAATCTGTATTCATTTGAGTGTCCTACCAACCTTAGCAGGTTTTAGTGGACAGGAAAAGCTTAAATAAACCAGCTCCAAACTGTAGTTTGCAAGTCTGCCCTATCTAGCAGTCCAGTCGGCATGAACCATGCACAGACATACATCTTGCACAGTCATACTGAAATTCTTGCCCACACACCTTGTACTTGAGCACTGTGCATCCGCAAGCTCCTAATTCATACCAGCAACAGGTCACGTCAGGCAGCTGTTATCCACCACATGTAGATACACACACACACACACACACACACACACACACACACACACACACACACACACACACACACACACACACACACACACACACACACACACACTATGCACTCGCAAAACTATTGAAATACCTCCCCTGTTCTTTGTATTTTTATCTCTTCCTCCTCCTCAAACACAGACACACACATGGAACACCTCTTCATATACTGCTACATATCTGGAACAGCCTGCACTGTGTTGGAGCCACTTCACTTTCATAGATTCTCTCCCATTTATCTGCATAGGTGCACACTGTTAACTTTTAGCTGGAGGTATTGACTTGGGAGGGATTGAAGGAAGTGGGTGATTTCAACCAGACCATCCTGGGCAAGAGAGAGAGAGTACCAGCCACTGTGCAGCAAAACACCTGGTAGAGGTAAGATAGTGCAGCAGCTGGCAGTGACATGTGCACACTTGTGTCCAGCACTTTGGCCATCTGGTAGTGTTTTAGGATGTTTTAGGATTAGAACAACAAAAGAAATGAGTAAACGAGCTATCGATGACTGTTTCTCAAGCTACTGATTTTGTCCTTCTCTGAGAGTCACGTTTAAAATGAGGGCTCGGAT
Source organism: Protopterus annectens (assembly GCF_019279795.1). Taxonomy (NCBI): domain Eukaryota; kingdom Metazoa; phylum Chordata; order Ceratodontiformes; family Protopteridae; genus Protopterus; species Protopterus annectens. Next base: position 492,942,315 of record NC_056737.1, on the reverse strand, counting down.
AAGGCAGACTGCTCCTAGAAAGAGGGGCCTTCCCCCATGAGATGGTGTGCTGTGATTGCCAGCCTTGCAGGATGGAGAAAATTTTAAGTTATTTCGGACTGATGAAACTAATACAGTCAAGGTTGGGGAGGACTATAAATTTGAAGCTTAAAACAAAATTGGATTGATGGTGTTAAGATTGCCTCTAGAAAGTACTTTGTTGTACTCTGTGTCTGAATTCAGAATTGCAAAGCTGGCTTTACTTACTACATTTATTTATAGCTGTTCATCATTGGACCCATTTTTCTGTAGACTGTCAATTTTCAGAAAATTTTAATGATAGTTAATCCAATATTATGGTTTGGTCAGATGTACATGCCATTTAGGTCATTCATCTTTTTGTAAGTTTGAATTCTTTTTTCATTAGTTTTAGAATCAAAATTGGTTCTTGGTTTAACTCTGTGCAATAGCTGGAGTTGCAGTCTTACCACAGCTTAAAATTTCATTCTCTGCAGATTTCATTTTGTTGTATTTTGTAAAGTAAGTAATGTTTTACGGCTTTTCCCGGTTGGGGGTCGCCACAGCGGAACTCTGGTCTCCTCATGATTGGCAGTGGATTTTTATGGTGCCGAGTTGCCAGCCTGATGCCCGACCTTCAAGGAAAGCACACCCATTCAAGCATGCACCTACCTGCGTGTCTTTGCCATCACTCAACTGTGGGGAGGACATGCAGACTCCACGTAGAAGATGCTCCAGCCGAGAATCTAACAGGAAAACCTCTTGCTGTGAGGCGACAATGCTAACTACTGCACCACCGCGACCACATTTTGTTGTATTTTGTAATAGTTGAGTAATGCAGGTAGGACTGTGTACAGTCTCAATTCCATTTAGTAACGAAAAGGCTTAGTTGATGTGGAAGATTATGATGCTTTCGTAGTCAATGTATTGTGTTGTAGGTTTGATCATTTTTGTTAAATGCTTGTGTATAAAATTTTTGTTCCTTCATTTACTCACATTTTTACTCTTTGCTTAGAAAACAGCTGTGCCAGAACCGATGCCATTTTCACTCCATATCCAGGACATAAAAGCCATGTGAAAGGTAAAAGGAGAGTACCTTCTTAAATCAGGTTTACAAAGTGTGTGTGTGTGTGTGTGTGTGTGTGTGTGTGTGTGTGTGTGTGTGTGTGTGTGTGTGTGTGTGTGTGTGTGTTGTATACATATAATATGGGTCTACTTCAGATCACTGAAATCCCATTTCACTGACTTTCATTTCACGGAGACCAGATCACCTACAGTTCACAACGCTGACAACTCACTTCACTGAATCTCATTTCACTGACAGCTTACAATGCTAAATTTCAAAAGACAAAATGGGAAATCATAGACAAACATGCTCACAAAACTAATGACTACCTCTTTCCACAACTTAAAAACTACTTACTTATCCTCTCAACGGAAATCAGACAATATAAAACCAAACTAAGTTGGGCCTACGTCTCCACATCCCCTAACTATATATACAAACTCCAGAATTGCACTATAGTGGGGAAAAGGGCATATACCTTTTACTTGCCACAATGTACTTTACACACTGCCACTACTGCTGGGAAGTCTATAGCTTACAGTTAGTCAGTGAAATTAGATTCAGTGAAATGATTTTTCCGTATTTGGAAAATTAGGGATTTGGTCTCAGTGAAATGGGATTTCGGTGATCTGAAGTAGACCTCTCTATATATATATATATATATATATATATATATATATATATATATATATATATAATATAGTGTGTGTGTGTATATGTATATAAAGATGGCAGTATGAATCCTTGTGTTACTGGAAGATCAGGAGACCGTTCCATTACCATAGCAGGTATGTGGACTAATATTTACACACACTGTAGCAAAAGGAGGCTGCTGCACTCTGTGTGCCATCACTCAGATTATATGTTAAACTGAGGTTGCATTTGCCTCAGTTTGTCACTGAGGCTGATGAAAAAAAAAATTCTCCACCTCCATCCCACTCTACTTTGAGCTCTTTCTCCATGACTTCCATGTTCATCCATCCTTGCATCCCCTAGTGGTTACTTTCAAGGTGTTCATATAACCAATTATTTTTTTGGGTGGGTCACCGGATTCCTCAATAAGTTGACTTTGTAATAACTCAGTGTTTGCCCTGGTCATCTAAAACACTGATATTTAACAATAAAATTCATCATTACCAATAGTACACATGCCTTTAATATACTATGGAGGTCAAATCAACTAAACCGTACTTTTAAAAAGGTAAACTTGCTTTGATATTATTCTGATGTGTATCTCAACATCAATGTTCTTGTTTCAAGATAGGTGTTTAGACTTTTAAATTATTCTTTCACTTCATTATTTGCTGAAAGCTTTTGGGAACAGAAGACAGTATATCTGGTCACTGTTATAATGAGGACTCTGTATATTTGTACATATCAAGAGGTTTGTTCCATTTATTTAATGTTGTTATATTGTGGTTATTTGAAATTGTGCTTTATCAGTCATTTTCATTTCCTGCAGTGTTATCTACTCTTAAAGCAAAGATCTCACAGCCACGGACTCACCATTAAGTGTACGACCACCTCTGCTTCTAATAAAATGTTTATTCCACAAAAAGGAATGAAGACCACAATTAGTATAAACACAAACGGTTGAGCGCTATCGCCCACAAACACAGTGGGCTTCATCAGAACACTTTTGCTAAACTTAATTCGCCTTATATTTAAAATTTGGCGCCAAAAATCAATGGGGTACATAGCTTGGAAACATTTATCCATTTAAAGCATTTAAAGCAATACCTGTATAATAATCAGTATTTACTAACTCGCCCCCGACTATTGTATCCATTAAAGGCACTTCAAAAATGTATATAAAGGAGTGCGTTTCCACAAAAGAAACCATAACTCCTTCCAAAAAAACAAGAATCTAAAAATGTTATATATATATTTCTATACACCTTTCTGGACATTCCAAAATTCAAGATGCTGACTCTCCACCAGTTACTTCCTATGCTAAGCAAAGATGCCTGGTTATCAACTCTAGATTTAAAAGAGGCTTACCTGCATATCCCAATCAGGGAATCTTGCAGAAGATACCTCCGCTTCAAAGCAGGCTACTTGCATTACCAGATGTCCATCGTGTTTCACTGTTGCAGTCATGACTGTAGGGTTCTCCCCTGTCGGCAGACAGCCCTCAGTCGGCCAGAATCCCAAAGTCTGGGTCCGGCGTCGGCTGTTCAACCATGCTCCCTGACGTCAGAGCGCCAGGAGTATAAAGCTGACAGCCGACGCCATCTTCTCCAGTCTTTCTTGCCGTGCGGTGATAGCAGTTCGCAAGTGCCGGTCGGCTGACTCCTGACGAATTTTTCTATATACTTCGGTCCGAAGACTTTCTTCTCCACTCAAAGCTAAGTACCCCGTTGGGGAAACTTTTTTTCTTGCTCTACTCCGATGTCAGAAAAAGTTAATAATTGTATTTCATCTGGGAAGCAAATACCTCATAAGGATTTTCATTCTTACTGTATTCCTTGCTTAGGCCCTGACCACGACGTAGCTAGTTGTCGGTTTTGTGCTAGATTCAATCAACGTACAATTAAGCGAAGGTACGATTTTGCTTTTCATTACTTCGGTAGGCGCTTTAACTACAAAATGTCGTCTGATACGGTCCCGGCTACCGGAGTTCACAAACGTCGCAAGGATAAAGACAGGCCTCCGAGGTCCAAATCTGATGATAGCACACAAGCGGAGCCAGCTTCAGGTTCTGCTGTCGTCATTGAGGCGCTTTTGCAGCCCCTGTCGTCGGCCATTTCAGAACCGATGGCCGAAACGGACTCTCATGAGGAGCCAACCAGGCCTTTAAATATTTCTGTTGCAGGACCTTCGGACAATGCTCCTTCAGATGGGTCCGGAGCCGCTGTGCAGGTACCGGCTTCCGAAGGGGTTTTCAGGCCTACTCAGCTACTAGTAAAGTCAAAGCCAAAGACAAAGGCAAAGACTCCTTCTAAATCAAAGACTTCAACACAGGCCTCTTCTGAACCGGCTCCCAAGTCACAGAAACAGTTACTCAAGATGGCGGAGGATTTACTTACTATGATTAGGGGTTCACATCCCCCTCCTGACAAAAGGCCAAGGCAGGATGTTTATTAGGATTCCTCTGATCAGGCTTCTGTTTCCTCAGTTTCTTCTTCTGATCAGGAATATTCTTTCCCTCCTTATGAGGATTCTGATGCTGAAGAATCCATTCCTTCAGCTTCTCCCCCTGAGGATTTCTCTTTTGGGGAAACTTTGCATGAAATGAGGGAACATTTCCACTGGGAAGGACAGGAGTATTCGGAATCCAAGAAAAGACTGAGGGATTTTCTTCTTCTTCTCCAACATAGACCCCTGGCTATTCCTCCTGTTTTGGATATTGTGGATGATGCCTTTTCGGAGGCTAACTTAACCCCTGACTCTTTTCCTCCTGCTCCTGTTAAGCCTGATAGATATTACAGGGTTCCTGATTCCCATCAGTTTTATACAAGAACCCTTCTGCTGACCCTGAAACCATTTCTCAGGGTCCTAAGGAGTTAAGGCGCTTCTGCCAAAAATCCCATTCCTACTGAAAAGGATTCTCGATCCTTAGAAAGATGGGGCAAAAAGGTGTACACTTCTGCTACTTTGTCCATTAGGGCTTTAAACTGTCAGTTTCATATGCTTAAATACCAGCAATTTCTCTTGTCTGTCTTAAAACAAAAGCTTACTTCCATTTCTGCCTGTGCAGATGATAAGGAATTGCATGACTTATTGTATGCCACTGAACAGGTTGGGAAGCATGGTTTACACTGTGGATTTGATGCCTTGGAGGCTTCTTGTAGGGCTGCGGCCTCTGGCACAGTCATTAGAAGGCATGCATGGCTAAAGGAACAAAATTTACCTGAACAAGTAGAGGCTAAATTATTGGATGCTCCTGTTCAGCATAATGTTTTGTTTGGATCAAAAGCTGAAGAGGTGATTAAAAAGATGGAGGGTAAGGCGAAATCCATGCAAACAGTTAAAGATTTCTTACAAGTACAGCCACCTAGATTTAGCAGGAATTGGCCTTCAAAAAATTGGTCCTTTCCCACTTCAGACAGGCCTCAGAGGGGTAGATGTAGACGCTCCAGAGGGAGGCCTAAAACACAAGCTGCTTATAGACCAAAACAGTGGACTGTTTCCACCCCTAGGGGAGGAGAGGACAGGTCACAATCTCAAAGGAAACAAACTCAATGACTCCCTCTGTTGGGCTACAGGAACTACTTGCCTGGAAGCCCCTCTCGGAGGAAAACTCTCTCTTTTTTTATCAAAATTGGACTCAAATAACCCAAGACAAATGGGTTTTGGATGTGGTTTTAAGAGGTTACAAATTCCATTTTCATACCTTGCCGAGGCCACGCGGATGGCCAGACCTTCCAAAACATCAATGGACGGAGGCCTTAAACCAGGTGGAAGCTCTTTTGGCTATGAGTGCCATAGAACTGGTTCCTCTTTCAGAGATGGGAAAAGGTTTTTACTCGAGGCTCTTTCTAGTCCCAGTGAAGCAAAACTCATGGAGACCCATTCTGGATCTGTCGGTCTTGAACACATTTCTAGAGATTCCAAAATTCAAGATGCTTACTCTACAGCAGCTGCTTCCATTGCTGTCCAAAGATGCATGGATGGTAACTTTGGATTTAAAGGAGGCATATTTACACATTCCCATCAGGCAGGATCGCAGAAAATACCTCCGGTTCAAGGCCGGATCGAGGCACTTTCAATTCTCTGCGCTGCCCTTTGGATTGTCTACTGCGCCCAGGGTCTTCACCAAATGCCTGTCTCCAGTAGTAGCTTACTGCAGACTCAAGGGAATTCAAATTTACCCTTATCTGGACGATTGTCTAATTCAGGCAGACAGCAAGGATGTCTTACTCCAGCATCTAGAATTTGTACAGAACCTCCTCAAGTTCCTGGGATTCTCTGTAAACATAAAGTCAAATTTGACACCATCACAACAGATAACATTTCTGGGTGCACTTCTAAACACCACAACCCAGATGGCATTTCTGACATCCGAAAAACAATTACAGCTAGCTTCAACTTTCAAAACCTTGGCAACTCTAACTCAACTATCTGAAAGGAAATTCCTGCAGGCTTTGGGTTACATGGCCTCCTGCATCCTTCTCGTACCATATGCAAGACTACACATGAGGAAAATACAGTGGTACCTAAAAAGTGTATGGTCTCAGCATTGCCACAGTTTAGACATACTGATCTCCGTCCTTCCTTGTCTTCAAAAGGAATTTCTTTGGTGGTCCAGGGCATGTGCTCTAAACAAAGGGAAACCCTTTCGTCTGCCTCCTGCCACTCAGATTCTAACCACGGACGCCTCGGATTATGCTTGGGGAGCCCATTTTCAGGGCAATTGTCTGCAGGGCCTTTGGACAAAGGATCAGAAGAACCTGCATATCAACTTAAAGGAAGTGTTAGCCATTCAGAAAGCTCTATTGGCCTTCAGGAATCTTTTACAACCAGGACAACTACTAATTCGGACAGACAACACCACAGTTATGTGGTACATAAACAAGCAAGGGGGATCTCATTCCTACCCCCTTTGCAGACTAGCCATGGATCTATGGAACACAGCTCTAGCTTGCAATCTGGATCTTCAAGCTCAGTTTCTACCAGGGAAACAAAACTTCCTGGCAGACAGTCTGAGCAGAAACCATTCGGATCCACACGAGTGGATGCTAGACATCAAAATATTCAGGATGATAACAGCAGTCTGGGGATGTCCTCACATAGACCTCTTTGCATCCCATCTCAATCATCAATTACAGAATTTTTGCACCAGGACTTTCCACAGAGAAGCTTGGAAAGTGGATGCCTTGTCATTCAGTTGGAGGAACCTCTCGGGATATGCCTTTCCGCCTCTTCCTCTTCTTCCACGGGTTTTATTGAAGATAAAACAGGACAAGCCCAAGATGATAATCTTGCTGGCTCCAAATTGGCCTCGACAGTTTTGGTATCCAACTCTAAAATAACCTATGCCTGGAGCCCCCTTGGGTTTTACCTCCGTCTCCGAACCTTCTGTCCCAGTATCAGGGTCAGGTTCTACACTCTCATGTCAGAAATCTCAGCCTGGCAACCTGGTTAATCCAGGGCCTTTGATTTCTTCTTTATTGCCCAAGCAGGTTATGGATGTCATTTTAGAAGCCAGACGTCCTAGCACTAGAAAATCTTATGCAGGAAAATGGAAAAGATTTTGTTCCTGGATGCAGGCTCAGGATTCTGATCCTCTTCTTCCTAACATTACTTTAATTTTACTTTACTTGACAGATCTCTTACATAAGGGTCTCTCTTTCTCTTCCATTAAGATACATGCCTCTGCTATTTCTGCTCATTATAATACAGACCCTCCCATTTTTTCCCACCAGCTCATGAGACAGTTTCTCAGAGGAGCTAAGAACTTAAGACCTCCTAGATCTCCTCCCATTCCTGCTTGGGATCTCAACTATGTTTTGGAAAAACTAACCTTGCCTCCTTTTGAGCCTGCTGCCTCTTCTGACATCAAGTTTTTATCTTGGAAGACAGCTATCCTGTTAGCCCTAACCTCTGCCAGGAGAGTTTCAGAGTTACAAGCTCTTATGGCTGTGGAACCTTATATTATTTTTCATCAAGACAGGGTATCTTTGAGGACTAATCCTACCTTCATGCCTAAGGTGGTTTCCTAAGTGGCTTTAAATCAAACTATCCATTTGCCAACCTTTTTCCCCACTCCTCAAAATAAAGGGGAAAGGATCTTACATTCCTTGGGTGTACACAGACAACTACGTTTTTGCCTGAACAGAACCAAGGACATCAGAAAATCAGAACAATTGTTTGTTTCTTATGCTTCAAGTTCCCAAGGTAAAGCCATTTCAAAACAGACCATTTCTAAATGGATTGCTCATGGAATCAGATTTTGTTATTCTCACCATGGAAAGCAAATCCCAGGGAGTATACGGACTCATTCCACCAGAGCTGCTGCCACTTCTGCGGCCTTCCTCAGGGGAGTTCCTACCAAGGACATTTTGGAAGCTGCAACTTGGAGTTCAGTGCATACTTTTTCTAAGCACTACAATCTACCTCTCTACTCTAAGTCTAGGGCAGGCTTTGCCTCTGCAGTCTTGCAGGGCCTTTTAGCCGCCTCGTCTTTATGACCAACTCCCTTTCTTTCAGCTTTGGGATTCTACCCTACAGTCATGACTGCAACAGTGAAACACGATGAACATAGTACAGTTGTGTACACCTACCATAAATGTAGATGTTCGAGTGTCTTCACTGTTGCAGTCTGGGTTTCCCTCCCTCCTGTCCCCTCTTATTTTTACTTTTGTGTATTTCCTTTTTTCACCATTCTTCTGAGGTGTATTTGCAAAGGTTATGGGACCTTTTTCATTTTGGGACTCCTGACATCTGGGGCAAGAAAAACTGGAGAAGATGGCGTCGGCTGTCAGCTTTATACTCCTGGCACTCTGACGTCAGGGAGCATGGTTGAACAGCCGACGCCGGACCCAGACTTTGGGATTCTGGCCGACCGAGGGCTGCCTGCCGGCAGGGGAGAACCCTACAGTCATGACTGCAACAGTGAAGACACTCTAACATCTACATTTATGGTAGGTGTACACAACTGTACTTTCTCTGCACTGCCCTTTGGCTTATCTACTGCACCCAGGGTCTTTACAAAGTGCCTGGCTCCAGTAATTGCTTTTTGCAGGCAAAGAAATATTCAAATATGTCCATACCTGGACGATTGTCTAATTTAAGCAAAAAAACAAGGACACTCTTCTAAAACATCTGACGTTTGTAAAAAAGGTTCTAACTTTTCTAGGGTACACTTTTTAAACGAAAAGAAACCACAACTGGTACGCTCTCAAAAAAATTACATTCCTGGGTGCAAGCTTGAATACAACTGCCCAGATGGCTTTCCTTACGTTATTGAAGCAAATTCATTTAGTGACTACTTCAAACAGATGGCCACAAAAACCCTGCTTTCCGCAGGACAAATACTGCAAGCCTTGGGGTTCATGGCCTCCTGCATTCTTCTGATTCCATATGCAAGACTGCATATGAGGAAACTTCAGTGGTATGGAGTCAGCATTGTCACAGCCTGGAAACGATGATTCCTATCATACCTTGCCTGCAATTAGAGTTCCTATGGTGGGCAGAGGCCTGCCACCAAAACAAGGGACTGCCATTCACACTACCCCCTGCCGCCCAAACCCTAACTACAGACTCATCAGACTATGCTTGGGGTCACATCTGGCAGGGAAGTGCATTCAGGGCAAATGGACCCCAGTTCAAATGCACCTTCATATCAACAAAAAGAAATGCTAGCTGTACAGAATGCACTGACAGCCATCAAGGACTACCTTCGTCCAGGACAATTAATGATCAAGACAACCAACACCACGGTTATGTGGTACATAAACAAGCAGAGGGGTACACAAAGCAGGGGGATATGCACTCCTACCCCCTCTGCAGACTAGCGATGGCATTGTGGAGCATGTCCTTGACCTATCAAATACAACTACAAGCTCAATTCCTGCCAGGAAAGCTGAATACTCTGGCAGACGAACTAAGCAGAAATCTCATGGACCCACATGAATGGAAACTGGAACCACGGATTTTCAACATGTTGACACGCAAATGGAGGAGCCCAGACATTGATCTCTTTGCCTCACCCCAGAACTTTCAGTTGGACAAATTGTGCAGAAGAACTCATCACAAAAAACCTGGAAAGGGGATGCTCTATCCTTCAGCTGGAAAAACCTATCACCCTATGGCTTTCCCCCTCTGCCTCTGCTCTCCAAAGTTCTGATAAAAGTCAAACGGGACAAACCAAAGATGATTTTGATTGCTCCAGACTGGCCTCGCCACCACTGGTACCCACTCCTGCGCAATGTGTCACTCCTTCCACCGTGGCACCTGCCTCAGGCACCTTACTTACTGTCTCAGCATAACAACCAAATTCTGCACACTCAGCTCTAAACTTTGAATCTTGCAGCATGGCTAATCACCTAAATTCACCCTTAGCATCCCTCAGCAAACCTGTGATGGATGTCATTTTGGAGGCAAGAAGGCCTAGTACTAGAAAATCTTATACTGACAAATGGAAAAGATTCTGTTCCTGGAATCAATCACAAGGATAAGCACAGCAGTGCCCAGTATTCCTCAGATTTTACAATACTTAACTGAGATGCCTCACAAGGGCCTGTCCTTTTCTTCCATAAAAATCCATGCCTCAGCCATTTCGGCTCATTACAACACAGAACCTCCCCTCTTCTCTCATCCTTAGCTAAAGTAGTATCTCAGAGGGGCCAAAAACATAAGACCACTCAGGAGAGCTCCAACCCCTGCCTGGGACCTCAATTTTGTATTGGAAAAACTCACTCTCGCTCCTTTCGAGCCAGCTGCTACTGCAGTCTTAACATTTCTCTCCTGGAAAACAGCTTTCCTTTTAGCAGTCACTTCAACTAGAAGGGTTTCCGAATTACAGAGCTGAAAATCCCTGCCAAGATACCACTAAAGACTAAAGCCACAATGCCTTACTACCTAAATTAATGTAAACACTACTGTATTTCCATGGTAAATGCATCAGAAGTATTCTTATTGTCTAGAAAGACAATTTGGCAACTAGTTTTTGCAGATGGAACACCTCTCATTGAAAATTAACAAATATAGTAGTGAAAGCCCAATATAAATAAGAAGCAGCTTCACTAAAGAGGAAAGTGGGTTTGATTACCTACAGTGCTTTGCAGATGTATTGCTCAGTGCCTACTATAACATCATTTTGTGGGTGTGGGTGTAGAGAAACTGAGTAAATAGTAAAACTAAAATATCAAACCGCACACTATAATCTTCATTGCTTGCAAAATTACTTGCCTTCCCTCAGCAAGCACATTTAGATTTCTCATCCTGATCATAATTCCTTTGAGAGCATTGCGTATCATACAGTATAGCATATAAATTTCAGAACCATGGTGCAGTCTGAGCACTGCAGTAAGAAGTCATTAAACCAGGCATAATACTGGTTGTGATGTAAGTGTGTCTGTCTGTGTGTGTATTTTGAGTTTGACACTTGATCAAATATTGTCTCACTGAGCTTCCCATGCTGTCATGAAGAGATGGATGTTTTTTTTTTTTTTTTTTTTTTTGTTACACTAGGCAATATCTGTACCCTAATACACTGTTAGAGAGAATTTGTTCTCCAAAAGTTATCGGTGTATGATTCACCCATTATCTAACACGGGAATAATCTACTGCTGCCTTACTAACGGATAAAATTTCTGACATCTCTGAATTCTTGCAGTAGTTTCTGTGGGTGTATGATAAAAGCTGTAGCTTCCTTACTCACTAATTCATTGTGACAAGGAGTATTTTTAAATGTCATTTGCAAAGCATAATGGTGCTTCATGTACTGCATTTGTTAATAAATGTAATGAGTATCAACTTGGATCTTTTATCAGTTGTCTCTAATGCACTCATTTTACTCCGTTTGTCTGCTTGCTATTGTGTACGCTTTTTTCACTGTCTGCCATTGCTGGTTCAACTGATATATTAATCACTGTGTTAGCAGACTGTCAAAGGTATGTAAACAATCAACAGTATCAGAGTTTTGGCTTAAAAAGGTCCTTAGACCATCCCAGTAAACTGGTTTAATAATCATCATCTGTATAGTCTACTACTTTATTAAATGCATTTTAATATTGACTTTTTTGTTGCTGTTAATTTTTCTAATAAAACTTCTTAATTGTAGTTTCTAGGGTAGTTAACAGCTATGGCCCTCAGACAAGAACACTTGGTACTGGACATCCTCGCCAGAAGACACGTAATATAGTGCCCGAGTGTGGTAACCAAGCTGTGGAAGAGAGACTTCAGAATATGGAAGCCCACTTAAAGTTGTTTTCAGGTTCTAATACTTTCCAGAGTTAGTTTTGCTCTTATCTTACAGTTTTAAAATAAATTACTAGATCTAGTTATAAGCTACTACTATTGCATACTAGCAGAAAACATACTGAGAACATGGATTTTAGTGGTATTTGTTTGTTTTCTTAACTTGAGTATTCTGCTCTATCATGTCGGGGCTTGTATCTTTCATATGCCTCAACTCTTGCTTGTCCTCCTTGGTGGATTGTGGAGTGGAAAAACTTGCCGCCTTTCCATAGTCAGGCTGAAGATGCTGGTTAGCACACTTGTTTACATTTGTTACAGTGGGAGACTGTGTCTTAATGCAGTTTTGACAAGGCAGACTCTGTACCTATGACAGTAGGCCCTGATATTTTCTTAAATAAGATGGCATAGCTGAGGCTGTCATTCTTTAATGATCAGTTCTAGAAGTCTGGATGCCTATTAATTGTTAGGGGTAGGATGTTATTTTCTATCAACATTCACAGTTTATGCCATGGTCTGTCATCCTGAAGAGTAAATGGGCATTCAAGCTAGAGGACCTTTAGGAACCCCACAGTCCTTCCTCTTCTTGTAAGCAAGCATGACCAGCCTTCAAGTAGAGAAAGTCCCCTCGTTTGTGTGAAGAGGGCCTTAAGTGTCTGACACTACTGCCCCACACCCCATGTTGCCGCTAGGTGTCCCAGAAGGATGACCCACTGATCTAGCAGTTGCAGTCCTCAGTATTGTCTAGCGCTCTGTCTGAGGGAAAGCTCCAAGTTTGCGTTCATGAATGCCACTGAGTATTCAGCATGGTCAGAGAAGCCCATATCTGAAAGAGCTGTTGTCTTAAAAAGGCTTCAGAAAAAAACGTATTCTCATCAGTTTTTTTGCGGTCAGGTTAATACTGTTCTCCACAAAGGAACTGTAGATGCAGTCTTTTCACAGTTGGGAAATGTTTCTTCTTGTACCTCCTGTGTCATGAAAGGGACAAAATGTTCCTTCCCCACCAGAGTGTCTTTGACTTCATTGAGCATATCTGTCAGATTTTGGATGATGACTTTCCATATGGTTGTGCCTGTGCTACTGTAGGGTGCCTGGCTGATGCCACTGGACATGATGGGTGTCTTTTTACACATTGTTGTCAGAGGTATGCATGAAGGTTCCTTTAGTTTGCTGTTTTACAAATGGCTGCTTTTGGTCTCTTGCACCTGTTATTACCATGATGCTGGCTGTAGTGGTGGAGGTGTCGAAGAAGGGCTTCCATGATGAATTTCTCTGCCTTCCTGCATGACTAATTCCTGAAAGGCTTTGCTGAGGCGTTCTTTGTGTGGCATTCCTGGAGTGGGAGCTCCCATGGCTGCATTCCTGTGGTGATTATTAAACTGAGAATTATTTTTTTTCTCTTAAGGGGTTCCTTAATTGATACAGCTCTGGATAGTCTTCCCTGTCTACACTTTCTGTTGACGAGGGCTTAAGAAATCATGACTTGCAGCCCTGAGGGACGACGCAGAATAAAGTCCCGGATCCAGACTATCTTGTCTATCCTGGGTTTGAGTCACCATGAATTTCACAGTCCTGAGTATGTTTGTTATAGTAGACTGTTTAGTGTCAGTGATACAGAGAGATTTAACATTTACATCATTGTTGCAGTAGCTTAGGTTATTGCAACAGACATCTGAATGCAGTAGCCTAAACTGTCTGGGTTCTAACCCTTGCCACTGCCCAGCTTTCAAAGCTTTAGGGTGCCTTCATGCTCTCTGTCAGAAATACAAGAGAAGCTCCGTGTAGACAGTAGAGTGCTAAATACTTTGAATCTTTCTTCTACCAAAGAACATTCCTTTGGTGAGCACTGTGGGACTGTCAGTCTGCTAGTGATCCTTCAAGGCTGTGCACATTTGATGTTCATCGTGTTTCACTGCTGCAGTCATTACACTTTGGGTTATCCTGCCGTCAGGTGGTCCCGCAGTCGGCCAGAGTTCCAAAGTCTTGGTCCGGCATCAGTTGCTGTTGCTTCTTCCCTGATGTCAGTGTGCCAGGGGTGTTTAAGATGCAGCCGACGCCATTTTCTTCAGTCTTTCTTGCCGCGCGTTGCCCGAAGCAAAAGCAGTTTGCAAGTGTCGGTCGGCCGACTCCTGAGATTTTCAAATTCGAATTTCAGAACCGAAGTCTTCAATAAAGCTAAGTACCCCATTGGGGAAACTTTTTCTTGCCTCAGACCGATGTCAGTAAAAGTTAATAATTGCATTTCTTGTGGGAAGCAAATACCTCATAAGGATTTTCATTCTTACTGTATTCCATGCCTAGGCCCAGACCACGACTTCACTAGTCGGTTTTGTGCTAGATTTAACAAGCGCACTATTAAACATCGGCTTGATTTTGCTTGCCATTATTTTGGCCGAAGGTTCAATTATACCATGCCGTTGGAACAACCAACGACCGGAATACACAGAAAACGCAAAGACAAAGATAAGGACAGGCATCCGAGGTCCAAAACTGACGATGAAGCTTCTTCTAGGCCGTTCACTGGTTCTCAGTGAGGCGCATTCGCAGCCCCTGACACCCGCTACCTCAGAGCCACAGGCCGCCTCTGACTCCCACGTGGAGATTTCTAGACCTCTGAAAACTCAAGATATTGGGCCTACGGAAATTAACCCCTCAGATGGGTCCCGAACCGCTCAGCAGGCATCAGCTTCTGAGGGCGTTTTCAGACCTTCACAGCTTACCATCAAAACAACAACCAAGTCTAAAACTCCATTAAAGACAAAGAAACAAGTACATCATTCACCTGGACAGGCATCCATGCCTAAAAAAACAGATGCTCAAAATGGCCGAAGACCTAATTACTCTGATCAGGGGTTCCCATCCCCCTCCTGATAAAAAGCCTAGGCAGGATACAGACTATGATTCCTCTGACCAGGTCTCCATTTCTTCTGATTCCTCTTCAGACCGGGGATACTCCCCCTATGAGGACTCTGATGCTGAAGAATCTATCCCTTCAGCCTCTCCTCCTGAGGATTACTCTTTTGGGGAAACTTTACATACCATGAGGGAGCATTTCCATTGGGAGAGCCATGATTATTCAGAATCCAAGAAAAGGCTCAGAGATTTTCTTTTATTGCCTCAGCACAGGTCCCTTGCTATTCCGCCTGTGTTAGATATTGTGGATGATGTGTTCTCTGAATCCAATTTAACCCCTGATTCTTTGCCCCCAGCACCAGTCAAGCCAGATAGGTACAACAGAGTCCCTGACTCTCACAAATTTCTTTATAAAAACCCTGCTGCTGACCCAGAAACTATTTCCCAGGGTCCCAAAGGGGTAAAGGCTTCCACTGCTAAAAATCCAGTTCCCTCTGACAGGGATTCAAGAGCATTAGATAGACGGGGGAAGAAAGTTTACACTTCTGCAACTTTAGCAGTAAGGGCTTTAAATTGCCAGTTCCACATGCTTAAATACCAACAATATTTAATGCCTCTATTAAAACAGAAAATGCTTACAAGCTCAGAAAGTCCTGACTACAAGGAGATGCAGGATTTATTGCATGCAGCTGAACAAGTGGGAAAACATACTCTGCAATGTGGTTTTGATTCATTAGAGGCTTCTTGTAGAGCCGCAGTTACAGGATCTGTGATTCGAAGGCATGCTTGGTTAAAAGAACAAGGTTTACCTGATCATGTTAAGGCAAAATTATTGGATGCTCCTTTACAGCATGATATCTTGTTTGGTGTTAAGGCAGAAGAGGTATTAAAGAAAATGGAGGATAAGGCAAAATCAATGCAAACAGTGAAGGATTTCTTACAGGTGCAGCCACCTCTATTTAGCAGAAATTGGCCTTCTAAAAATTGGTCCTTTCCAGTGTCAGACAGACCACAATGAGGCAGATACAGACGTCCAAGAGGCAGATCTCAGCCCCAAGGCTCTTACAGACCATGGCAGCGGGGTGCTTCTACCCCAAAAGGAGGATGACAAGTCACAACCTTATAGGAAACGGTCCCAATGACTTCCCCCTTCACATGCCAAGCACTTACCTTTTGGCAACTCCCTTAGGGGGAAAACTAGCTATTTTTTTCACAAAATTGGCATATAATCACCCAAGACAAATGGGTTCTGGATATTGTCTCTCAAGGTTACAGGTTCCACTTTCACACTCTACCAAGGCCAAAAGTATGCCAGACCTGCCACAAAATCAATAGGCAGAGGCACAAAAACAAATTACAGCCCTCATGGACATGAGAGCTATTCAAAAAGTGCCACAACAGGAACAAGGACAAGGATTTTACTCAAGACTTTTCTTGGTCCCCAGAAAGGACAAAGCCTGGAGACCCATACTGGACCTATCTACTCTAAATACTTACCTGGATGTTCCGAAATTCAAAATGTTGATACAATAGCAACTTCTTCCCATGCTGGGCAAGAAGGCTTGGCTTGTTACTTTGGACCTCAAAGAGGCATACCTGCATGTCTCAATCAGACAGAATTGCAGAAGATACCTCAGATTCATAGCTGGCATAATGCATTACCAATTCTCTGCACTGCCCTTTGGCTTATCTACTGCGCCCAGGGTCTTCACAACAATGCCTGGCACCAGTAATTGCATTTTGCAGACAAAAAGGAATTCAAATATATCCCTACTTGGACGACTGTCTTATTCAAGCAGAGAGCAAGGACATTCTTCTAAATCATCTGGTGTTTGTAAAAAGATTGCTAATTTGCTAGGGTACACGAAAAGAAGTCAAAACTAGTGCCCTCGCAAGAGATAATATTCTTGGGTGCCAGCTTAAATACAGCGGCCCAGATGGCTTATCTCACGCCAGACAAACAAAGGCAACTGACTCAGTACTTTCAATTGATGGCAACAAAAGCCCAACTCCCTGCAAGAAAAAATTCTGCAGGCCTTGGGGTTCATGGTGTCCTGCATGCTACTAATACCATATGCCAGACTGCATATGAGGAAATTACAATGGTACCTAAAAAGTGTTTGGACAGTAATACCACTTATTCCCTGCCTACAACAGGAGTTTCGATGGTGGGCACAGGCATGTCACCACAACAAGGGACAGCCTTTCACTTTACCCACAGCCAGGCAGACACTAACAACAGATGCTTCGGATTACGCCTGGGGAGCACACATGGCAGGAAAATGTATTCAGGGCAAGTGGGCCGCAGACTAAATGCATCTTCACATCAATCAAAAAGAGATGCTAGCTGTACAAAATGCCCTAACTGCTTTCAAGAACCTTCTGCATCCAGGACAACGATTACTAAAGACGGACAGCACCACAGTTATGTGGTACATAAACAAGCAAGGGGGCACTCATTCCTATCCCCTCTGCAGACAAGCCATGACTTTGTGGAACACAACACTGACCTACCAAGTTCATCTACAAGCACAAATCCTGCCAGGAAAGAAAAATACTCTGGCAGACGACTTAAGCAGAAACATCATGGATCCTCACGAGTGGAAATCAAGTCCACAAGTATTCAGCATGATAACACAAAAATGGGGGTGCCCAGACATAGAACTTTTTGCCTCCCCTCTGAACTGCCAACTACAGAAATTCTGCACAAGGACTTACCACACACAAGCATGGAAAGTGGATGCTCTCTCGTTCAGCTGGAAAACCCTAAAATTTTATGCCTTCCCACCACTGCCTCTCCTTTCAAAGGTACTCCTAAAAGCCAGACAAGAAAGGCCAAAAATGGTCCTGATTGCCCCAGACTGGCCACGCCAGCACTGGTACCCAATCTTAAAGAACTTGGCTCAAGGCCCACCATGGATTTTACCTCAAATTCCTCATCTTCTGACTCAACAAAACAATCAGATCCTGCACAGCCAGCTCAAAACCTTAAACCTGGCTGCATGGCAGATTACTTAGCCGAGCAGCCAACACCTCTCTCTAAAGCTGTTATGGCTGTCATTTTGGAGGCCAGGAGGCCCAGCACCAGGAAATCCTATTCAGAAAAGTGGAAGAGATTCTGTGCCTGGAACCAGGCTCAAAGCTTTGACCCTCTTGTTCCAAATATTCCTCGGATATTACAATACTTAACTGAGATGCTGGACAAAGGCATATCCTTTTCATCCATTAAGATACGCCTCTGCCATCTCAGCTCATTACAACACGGATCCTCCTATTTTCCCTCATCCATTACTAAAACAGTACCTCAGAGGGGCTAAAAACATAAAACCACCCCAGAGAGCACCAACACCAACTTGGGACCTCAACTTTGTCTTGGAAAAACTAACTTTACCTCCTTTTGAGCCAGCCAATTCAGCAGAATTAAAATGGGTCATAGAAAACTGCTCTGCTTCTGGCAATAACCTCAGCACGAAGAGTCTCACAGTTACAGGCACTAATGGCAGTGGAATCTTTCATCATTTTTCATCAGGACAGGGTTTCTTTGTGAACAAACCCTACATTTATGCCAAAGGTGGTATCCAGTGTGGCTCTTAACCAAACTATTCACTTGCCAACATTTTATCCAAATCCCCAGAATAAAGGGGAGAGACTTCTGCACTCATTGGACTTACACAGGCAGTTACACTTCTACTTGGACAAAACAAAAGCTTTCAGGAAAACTGAGCAATTGTTTGTAGCTTATGCTGCAGGATCACAGGGAAAGGCTATTTCAAAGCAGACCATTTCAAAGTGGATAGGACACTGTATCTGTTTCTGCTACACACAGCATGGAAAAACTGTACCTAGCAACATTAGACCACATTCCACCAGGGCAACAGCCACTTCAACTGCCTACCTTAGAGGAGTACCTACCGAGGATATTTTGGAAGCTGCAACTTGGAGTTCAGTGCATACCTTTACCAAGCATTACCACTTGCCTCTTTACTCTAAATCCAGAGCTAGCTTTGCCACTGCAGTGCTGCAGGGCCTCATAGCCACCCCAAATCCTTTATAGACCCAGCCACCCAACCTCAGCTTTGGGATTCAACCCAAGTGAATTGACTGCAGCAGTGAAACACGATGAACATAGTACAGTTTTGTACCTACCATAAATGTAGATGTTCGAGTGTATTCACTGCTGCAATCCAGGTTACCCTCCCTCCATCCCCACTTTCTTAGCTGGGGCTTATCTATACCCTTCTACCCTATACAACCTATGTGGTATATTTGCTTGTAACTGAAGGTGTTGTTTTTATTTTTTATGTATGTTTTATTAGCAGTATGTATTGCCTACCTATTTGGGGGCACCTGACATCTGGGGCAAGAAAAACTGAAGAAAATGGCATTGGCTGCATCTTATATACCCCTGGCGCACTGACGTCAGGGAAGAAGCAACAGCAACCGACGCCAGACCAAGACTTTGCAACTCTGGCCAACTGCGGGACCGCCTGACGGCAGGATAACCCAAGTGTAATGACTGCAGCAGTGAATACACTCGGACATTTACATTTATGGTAGGTACAAAACTGTACTTTTCTTGTTGGAAAAAACCTTCCACTTAAATTTTCTGAGGAAAACTTAGTTTTTCTGATTAAAATGTTGTGTTTTGCTAAGAAAGTCTATTTGTGTGACAATCGTTGCATTTCTAAGGGAGTATAAATATTTCTGTGAACTTTGTATATAATGGAGAAAAGGTAGGGGTAGAACCTGTGCAAATGTAGTCAAACAGTAAAAATAAAACAAGTAACTTCCCAAGAAAACGGACAAACGATGTTGGGAAGCAAGAACTGTTATTAAATGCATTTCTTGCTTTCCAGTGTTTTGTCCATGTTTTTTGGTTCTTTATTCCACTTATCTTTGTATGTAAAGAAAAATAAATGACACTATTTTCTTTTGTGTATTTGGGGTACGGTATTGTGCTTTTGGAGGGACTGTCATGGGTTTACTCACCTCAGTCCTACTTGTTCTGTACTTTACCGACTCATCCAGTCTCCACTATCCCCTTTAAAGATTTTATTTACTGCTAACCTATGGAGTAGCTACTAGGCTAAATGGTTTTGCCTTCCTTGGTCTACAAAAATAAATTTATTAGGGAGTCTTTAGATATTGCACTCATTCCTGTTTTGCGTCAGCCACTGACATGGTTGCTCTTGGTTCCTCATTCCACTTATCTTTACACCCCCAGTCCCTGTGGTGTAGCATCTGCAGATGACGTGGACCAGAGGAACGCCTTGTCCTCTGTGGTTGTAGGGATGCCATTAAAGGGCAAGGAAAAAGGCAAAGGGCAGGTTAAGGTTCTTCAAGATAGGGAACCTGAATCAGGGATGAATGTGCTTTTCCATGCTTCTCTTGGCAAGACTCCACATGAGGAAAGATCATAGGCTTAAAATCTGTAAGCTACCAGAAAAGACCAAAAGTACTGTCCCTCTTTTCTGTGTCTTATAAGATTCTCGTAGGAGACCTATTCCTCACTTTCTGAGCAATCAGGGACCTAGTAGTCCAGTATCTCTTGTACCTTCATAATGCAAAACAATCCAACAAGTACCTGCGCATAAGATATAAGCCTGCTTCAGCAGATCAGTAAAACCAGGTGAAGGTACAGATTTATTACTCTGTATCTCCCTTGACTCTAGTATAGACTTCCCCTGTATATAAAGCAGGGTGTTATACTACCTTCCTTCAAGTGCAACCTGGATAATTGGATGAGTATTCATAAATTCATCCCTGACATGACTGGCATAGCCCTCCTGGAGAAAGGAGGTACAGTCTAGTGTGAAAACTGGCTAGGTATAATGGTCCCAAGACTCTGTGGCCTTCAACTTCATATGATTCTCATGAAGAGTATTTTTGTGTTCTGTCCTTATTCAGACAGAGAGACATCCATCTTGCTGTATTTAAATGACCATAAGAGCACATGGCCAGTCTCTTTGCTGGGGTATGATGCTCGTCTGACAGTGCATGTTAAACTGGAAAACTATTCACAGGACTTCACATTCACAGGGCAGTGAATAGGCTGCTAAACTCTGAGATGCAGAGGTTGTGCTCAGTCTGGGTCCTCCAAAAGTGGAACATTCTGGAGAACAACT
Organism: Protopterus annectens; assembly: GCF_019279795.1. Lineage (NCBI taxonomy): Eukaryota > Metazoa > Chordata > Ceratodontiformes > Protopteridae > Protopterus > Protopterus annectens. The sequence continues at coordinate 492,921,411 of NC_056737.1, read as the reverse complement.
TGTACCCACCCATGATGGTGTGGCTATCCCCATCACAGATGTTATAGAAGTTGTTCAGATGTTTTAGTCTTATGAGGCCTGTGCATTCAAATAGAAGTGGTTCTCTGCTTCAGAGAAAGGTACCTTCTACCACCTAAGTGAGTTTGCAGGTGATCCCGATCTGTTTATAGACTCTTTTAGTGTTCATTACCTCTACTAGTAGTATCTTAAAGATTTTCTCTCCCCTACACACAATGGGCAGATTCCATTGTCTGTAGGGGAAGACAAGCTCAAGTGTCTGCCAAGACAAACCCAGGTTTCTTCAGATGATGTTTCCAGGATATCTTTGATTAGTCTCTCTACTTCCTGTTTTTGTTTTTGCAGGTGTAGAGAAAAGGGGGGAGGGGACAAGAGATTTACAACCTGGATCTCTAGTCATCTCTGAAATTATTCAAACTTGGTGTTCTCCTTTAGTCTAAGGAAAGAATAGTTCACAGATGCCAAGCAGACATTTTTCCTAGTGAAGTGCCAGCTGCATTCCTTTGCCAATAGGCGATAAACTGCCCACTGGCACATGTTTGGGTCGAAACCCACTCCAGTAGAAGAATGACTGCCTTCACTACTTGCTTCAGAAACATTTCCATTGCAGAAATTTGTACATGACCACTTGGTCTTCACTCCACACCTTCACAAAGCATTCCTGTCTTGACGAAGAGTCTGGGATTTGTGACTTTTGTAAAACAGTATGGCTCAGCTTTTTGCTTCTTTCATTCATTTCTTTTATCTTCTTCCACCATAGTGGTTACTGCTTGTAATTCACACTGACCAAGGACCCATCAGGAAGAGTCCTCAATTTCAGAAATTATTAATTTGTGATGGATTCCTCCTTTATATGTTGCTGGTACCTTCCCTTGTGAATAGACAAAACAGCAGTCTCAAGACAACAAAGGCTAAGTCAGGCACGTGTATCTTTGCATACATACAGAGACTTTAATAAGTAGCATTTTTCACATCTTGCAAGGATTGCATCTGTCTTCCTCTGTTAATGTACTACAATCCTCGCACAGTGCAGTTCCTCAGAGATGCCAAGTTGTGCTACAGTACATAGTATACATGCAGTCTGTGTGTGTGTATTTAATGTAGTTGTTAAACCCTTGGGTCATGAAGAGTTGGATCTGATTTAATACAACAAGCCTGTCCTTTGAAATTGTTCTTTTAACTTCTTGCAATTTTGTATGCATTACTTCAGTAATGCTGTCTGTTTTTTCATCCTTTGCTTCCCCCTTTTTTCCTTTGTTCTTTCCAGAATCGGTGCCTTTTCTAGTGACTCCTATTATTTATGTGGCCAAAGTATGAATTTTAAGTTTACTGTCAGACCATTCAGTCAGCAGCTTGAGTTTATTTCCTTAAGTATTGACTGATTTGATCTTGCAGTCCTAGTTTTCAAACATTTTGTCCAATAGCACTGTTCACATCAGCTTTCCAGTGCGCAGTGTTATAGTCCAACTTTCACAGCTAGGTTGCATTGCAGTGCTATGTAAG
>NC_056737.1:492896045-492919390 GCF_019279795.1 Protopterus annectens | reverse complement strand
TAAAATATATATATATATATATATATATATATATATATATAGATATATATATATATATATATATATATATATATATATATATATAGGGTTCCTATCACATAGTCAAACTCTTACAAGTTCGAACCACATATGGTCGAGACCATATGTTTGAATTTGCAAAAGTTTGAGCGTTTGAATGGAAATCTCCATAAGTGGAGGTTTCCATTCACTTCAATGTGGTGTTCATAGGTTCATAGGTTCATACTAGGCTATCTGCCCTAGGGCATTTATAAGCCTAGCCAGAATGTGTTTGGCTTTATACCCATTTTAAATTTATTTTGCTATGCCATTTTTCGAGGTTAGTATACTGTGCCTCTGTCTAACAGTGACACAGAAGTGATACCCGGGGTAAACCTACGATCTCCCATCCACTCATCAAGATTCCTCTTGAAGAGAGTCAATGAGGGACTCTGCCTAACCTGGACTGGGATTTTATTCCAGAGTGAAGGGAGCCCCTGGGTTATTAATCTGTCCCTCCAGCATGTCCTATTTATTTTAGTGCTGAGGTTCAAGTCTCTCGAGCGCGTAGCTTGATGGGATTTGGATTTTCTGAGGTGCAGCATGTCCATTAATTCAGGTTGGACATGGCTTTATACGTCAGGCACAGATCGCCTCTGAACAGGTGGTATGCCACTGAGTAGAGCTGGAGTTTCTTTAACCGGGCAGCATATGGCATCTGTTTGAGCCCTTTGATCCCCTTGGTGAGGTACTTTTGGGGTCTTTCCAGTTGCTGCAGGTGTCTGGTAAGGTACATCCCAAAAGGGGCATTGTACTCAATTATGGGCCTGATGAGGGATGAGTAAAGAGGCACGATGACCTCCCCTGATCTAGATGTGAATCCCTTCATGATTAGGTGGGTTATATAAAATGTTTTTCTAACCACTTTGGCCATGTGGTTGTCAAAAGAGAGATTGCTATCAACTTGGGTCCCCAGGTCCCTAATTACTTCTTCTGTACTTAATAGATTACCACCTATGTGGTAATTTGTGGGCACTTTGTTTTTGCCAAAGGGGATGACTATACACTTTTTGGCTTTTAGCTTGAGGCCATGGCTCTGGCGCCAGTTGTCTGTTTCTATGAGGCCCTTTTGGAGGATGCTTGTGTCGGCTGGAGAGTCGATTATGGCGCCCAGTTTGCAGTCATCTGGGAACTTGGTTAGCCGCAGTCCTTCCATGTTGGCCTGTACCTCTGAGAAATATATACCGAACAAGAGAGGTCCCAGGACTGAGCCATGTGGGACACCACTTGTAACTGGTTTGGAGTCTGACATGGCTCCAGCAATTCTAGCCATGTGGGTTCTGTCCTTGAGCCAGTTTGCAATCCATCTAGTGACATAGGGGTTTATATTTAAGCTGGTGAGCTTACCTATAATGCCACAAGTGGGGTATTGTATCAAAGGCTTTTGCAAGGTCCAGGTAGGCTGTGTCGACCACCTTTCCCCGTCAATGGCCTTGGTGACTGTTTCAAAGAAATCAACCAGGTTTAAGAGGCAGGATCTGCCTTAACAAAGCTGAACTGGGTAGGATCCAGTGTCTGTAGGTCCCCAATATCTTTATTTATGAGGTCCATGATGATCCTTTCCATAGCTTTGCAGACCAAGCTAGTCAGGCTTATGGGGCGATAGTTTCCAGGATCCGTTGAGGCACCACCTTTATGGAGAGGGACCACTGTTGCTGTACGCCACTCTTTGGGCACATATCCTGTAGTAAGGCTGAGACTGAACAGTAGTTTTATGTTTGGTTTTAGCTCTTCTTGGAGTCCATGTAGGACGCAGCCCGGGACACCGTCTGGTCCCATTGATGCTGTGTTTTTTGCTTTGGAGAGGGTGGCTCTTACCTGAGCATCTGAGATGTCAGGGGGGCAGCACTCTGCTGGTTTGCCCTTTTGGTGGGGAGGGAGGGGGAGTGTGCGCTGAACCTGTCAGCTAGGATGTTGGCAATGTTTGTGGGTTTGGTGTATTTTTTGTCATTTTGGGCTAATTCTGAGCATATCTGGGAATTACCACCCAGGTTCCTAACAAAACTAAAGAAAGCCTTGTGATTATCCTTAGTGTCCTGTGCAATTTTTTTCTGAGCTGGCCTTAGACAATTTTATGAGTGCCCGTAGTTTTTTGCTAATACTGATCAGTGATGCCTTCCCTTTTTGGGATTTTGCTCTATCATTTAGTAGCTTCCTCCTTCTATTGTATAGTTTGTTTATGGCTGGGGTCCACCAGACAGGACGTCTGCCTTTGGAGGACTGGGTCTTGGTTTTATTTGGGATCACATGATCCATGCATTCCTGAAGGTGTTCATAGAATGTGTTTATAAAGGATTCTGTGGTCTGGGCCGTATTTTCCACAGGCCCGGGGGCATTGAAGGATTCCACCTCGGTTTTGAGGAGTGTGAAATTTGCTTTAGAGAAGTTTTTCACTGTGGTTTTCTGGGCAGGGAGTGGAGTCAGGATGTGAATATCCAGTGAGATTAGTTTATGGTCTGATCTTACCAGTGAGGGATACACTTCTGGTCTGGAGCATAGAGTCCCCATGTTGGTTATGATCAGGTCCAGTATGTTTTCCCCTCTTGTGGGAGTGATAACAAGTTGTTCCATAGCATTTGAGTTTATAAATTCTAGGAACCTTTATGCTAGGGTGTTGGAGCTAGAGTAATGCTCCCAGTCTATGTTTGGGTAGTTGAAGTCGCCCAATATAATGGTGTTTGGAGAGACCTTCATATTTTCCAGTGTTCTCAGGAAGGCCGGGTGGGGTTCCTGGGTTTGGGAGGGTGGTCTGTAGCAGGCTATAAACTGGAAGGCAGTTTTACCCACTGTTAGTTGCACATGGATAGTCTCTGATGCTTTGTGCTTTGCCACCAACCTGGAGGTGTGGGTATCTTTGATGAATATCGATACTCCCCCTCCTTTTGTGGTTCGGTCCAAGTTTTGGGTCCGAAAAGCATGGTATGAGGTATAATCTGGTAGTGCATGTGTGCTCTCGGGAGCCCTGAACCAGGTTTCTGTTACTGCACAGATATTGATGTTCTCCATGGTAAGGAGAGTTTTGAGTGGGTGCATCATGAGGTTTAGACTTCTGGCGTTGAGTAGCATTACTCTTAGTTTCTTATCCCTTGTGATACCTATGGAGGTGGGTTTGTCTTTTGAGCCTTGCCTAAAAAAGGCACTATGGGGGTAGCAAGAGCCTTTGCCAATATCCGAAAGCCCAGGGGTGACAGGTGCAAGCCATCCCTAGCGAAGCATCGTGGCTTGTCGAGCATATCATCCCAAGCTGACAGGGATTGGATCCCCTTTGAATGACACCAGTACTTAAGCAATTGTTGAAATTGATCATCTTTTCTTCATATTGTGGCATCATTCAGAGAACTCCTCTATGTCTCTTTTCATGTAGTCCAGGGAGGTACGTCTCAGGTCATTCACACCAGCATGGACAATGACTGAGTCATATTTGTACTTGCCTTGGAGTAACCTGAGTGCTTGTGTTATGTGGCGTATTCTAGCGCCCGACAGGCTGCTCACCGTGACCCTCTCCTTGTTCAGCTTGGTGAGCGGGACATCAGTGTGCCTGATGATAGAGTCACCTATTACAAGTGTATCAGGTGTGTTGTTTAGTCTTAAGGGCTGTGACTGTTCAACACACTGGCTTTGTGAGATATGCGTTTGTTAGTGCAAGACATCTGTACAAAGGCTGTAAAACGGGGGATGGGTCAGATATATGGGCATATTTCAACTATCGCTGTTAGGAACAAAGACATTTGCTACAGCAACACGGTGCATTTCAGCAGACAATTACTGAAGGATATGAGGATGGAAACTGAAATGTTATGTCATTATTAACTGACATAAATCCTTGGATTATCACAGTGATTTACCAGACAAATACAAATAAGTTGTGGAACAGAACAAAAGTATGGACCAAATAGCTGGATATTCTGTGAAAATCCTGGCAGTGTAGAGGAATTCTCAGAACCCCTTAGTGCAATGAATCTGCACCAAGCCTGGTAAAGAGGGGGACAAAGACATGAAGTTAATGACATATCCAAAATACATGAGTAAAGAAGCTGAGAAAGTTGATGTACTAACACTGTATGTCCTAAGATATATTGATTGAAATATCACAAGTCTGCGACTCACTTGCCTCTCATTAGTTAGTGCCCTCAATCCCCACATCATCCCACTGATGTGTCAGGAATACATATCAGTTATGAGGACCAGACCAAGGGTATCAGCAAGACAACAGGACATCCTATCAATGTGTGGACATAACACAACATTAAGGAAACTACACTAACAAGCAACATCCAAACTACAATCAGACTGACATAACACTACCCAAATCCAGCTCTGGGGTTGTACACATGCATTTGCAAATATAACAGGCACTACAGGGATGTAACACTAGTGGAAAACAGACACTGGCATGAAAGTGCATACCCACAACAAATTGCACTACAGTCATAGTGACATACCAGTAAGCAAACTGAACACTACATTATTATGACTGTGTGAGCAACAATATCCTGTTTGCCACTCACACATTACCCATACAAATACTGCCTCAAATAAGTGTAGTGGGAATCTTGAGGTATTACAGGACATGTCACATTCTGCCCATGCAAACATATACAGGTGATAGGGAACCAGAAACTGGAGCAGAATGTACAGTAAAATAGAAAGGGCCCATGACACTCACATGTACCCCCCTGCACAGCCCAAATAACATGTGCACACTACACTACTCCACAATCCTGACAGTGTGTTTACAATGGCCACACATACACAGGCTTCTCAAACGTACAGTTTCCCACAGAATGTATAGGCACAGGACTCATATCTATGGCCGCTTTCTTTTTACATGTCTGGGGGTCTATGGCATCATTGGGGATGGTAGCAGGAATTAAGGCAATAAATAATGGTACTACAGACCTCTGAACCTCTTAGTGCATGATATCTGGACAAAGCCTGACATAACCGGGGGACAGAAGCCCAAAGAGGGGGGGTATATTGGACATATTGCTGTCATAAATTTAGGCAGTCACTGGTGTTACTGGGTTTGTTGTCACATATCTTTTCTGAGGGTTATTAAGTCTGTAACACCAATGGATGTTAGCATGTACTGACTGCATACCCCAGAGTATCCTACTAATTAACCAAGGACAACAACTCTGTGGGGAGCAAAACAAACATATGAGCCATGCAACTGGACAGTGTCCAGGCCTCTGAACAGTGTAGAGGTATGGACACAGTTATGTAAAAGAATGGAAATCCCCTGACAGCTGCAAACATGTCACCCAGCATGTTATGAAGCACAGTAAGACCAACACAACACTCCCCTACATCAGTTCTGGGCAATTACCCATGCATATTCAAATATAGCATGCGCAAACAGGGATAGAACTGAAGTGAAAAGCAGATAGTGGTGAAAAAATGTCTACACAAAAACATTTGCACCGCAGTCACAGCAACATACCAGTACCCAAAATGAACTCCAGAGTACAATGACTGTCGGAACAAACATATCGTGACTGCCAGTCACACACTACACTGACATATATTGGCCATAATCACAGTGTACTGGGAATCCTGAGGTGTTACAGGACATTTCACAGTCTGCCCCTACAAGCATACAGAACTGATAGACCGCCAGCAGCTGTAGCAGCATGCACAGTCAGATAAGTAAAGGATGTATGGCACTCACATCTGCTACTCTCCTTACGCAGCCCAACAAATATCTACACATAACACTGCTATACAATCCTGGCAGTCTGTCAACAATTGCCAGAAATACACAGACATCTCAACTGTACAGAGTCCCACAGAATCTCCTGGCTTTCCCATCATGTATAAGGCCTTTCCACTTAACACGTCTGACAGTATGATACATCACTGGGATGATATCAGGAATGTAGGAACTAAATAATCATATACCATACCTATCAACCTCTTACTGCATGACATCTGGACAAAGCCTGACATAATTCTGGGACACAGACTGAAAAACAGGGGTATATTTGAAATGTTGCTATTATAAACTGAACAAGTTGCTGGTGCAACACAATTAGTTGTAACATATTTTTTCTGTGGGATATGAGGTCATAAACACAAATAGATGTTAGCAGTTACTGACCGCAATCACCAGCATATGCTACTGATTTTCCAAAGACAAACAATGTTTGAGGAACTGTCAAAGGAAAAAACTTCAAAGACCAATACACGTAAGGTTCAGTTAAGGCACTTTAATTTACTTGCAGCAAGGAGACAAAAACATGCAAATACAAAAATTTGTCTAATTACTAACAGGAAGTATGTTCATCCTTATACTGTTTTACAAGACATGGCTTTCTATGCTGATGTAATCAAACACAACTTTAAGCATTGTACTACAGCAGGTGTTACTTCAGATTTTCTGCTGACATGACTAGATTTGTGAGAAACTTTTCAGAAAAACAACCTGGCCTTGGTGACTATTAATCCGTTTACAAGCGTCTATTGTACACTGTTACTTTTCAAGGTACTTTTCTAATACAGATTCAAGCAAATGCTGATTGCAGTTCATATTTTCAAGCAGGCTTTGTCCTAATTATCTGTTACTTCTACAGCTGTGTATGTTCTCATGGCACAGCGGAACTTCTTGTCTGAGTTTCCTATAAGCAGTATTGTTCTATTCATTATTTTCCTAACGCAAGCAGAAATCATCTGCTTCTCAGTAAATTTCCAAGGCACAAGCAAGATTTAGCTGACAATACAAGGTCAGAAAGCAACTGCAGTTTGTACAGATTTATGCAGTATGAAATAGAATAAATGTGTTAACTCTTTTAGGCTCTGAATGCACTAAGCATATTACTAATACACAGATTAATACATATTTTTCTAACATTTCCCCCCTATTAATACTTTTATTCTACTTTCAAAATAAGCATAAACAGTGTGTTTTGTTCTCCTAACCACTTCCACTCAGGATTTGCAGTTAAGAAAGTCATTCAGTTTAAACTTATGAAAGCATTTTCAGTCTTTTAACAGTTCTTCAAACAGTACTTTGATATAAGGTTTCAGAAACTGAAATGTCTATTAGGTCTTTAACCAGTCTTTTCATGCAGGGGATACCAGAACAAACACATACTCCCAGTAGGAGCATACCTACACAAATGGCAATCAAGATATTCATTAGGATGGTACCCCACCCCCCAAACCATTTCTGGGAAAAGTCCATCAGTGGGTTTGGGCCTGGTTTGTTCATGGCCGACAGTTGCTGTATTACCTCAAGATGATTGTCTATCTCGTGGTTATGGTCTGGAATATACGAACAGCATTCTTCTTGGATTAAAGCGCACGTACCACCTCTTGCCGCTAGGGTGAAGTTGAGAGCCATGCAGTTTTGGAGCACTACAGTTCTCATAGCATTCAGTTCATCAGTCACCAACTCGAGAGCAGAAAAAGTTGTGTTGCTCATTACTTCGAGATGTTTCGTCAGTTTTCTCAGCTCCCAGATCGATTTCACTGCTCCGTATGCTGGTAATATGCCTGCCCACAATATAACGCTATCACTCAAGTCCATGTGTGTCAATCCTTTGCCTAGGGAATGATGGTCTTTCCAACGCTCATCGATTTGTCCCACAGGATTCTCCACAGGATTCTTAGGTTTCTTGACGACCTCTCGGACATTTTGAATTTTTCCATGAGGCAAAACTGCAGTGTGTCGCATGGCCAGAACCAGGTAACCCAAAAAACAACTGCCGAACCAATTCTCAGGTAACCATTTGTATGCCTTTCTGCAACACACAAAATAACAGTCCTCTACTTTAGCAGTAACCCTGCTATGAATATACACTCGCCCTGCATGAAACATTTTTCTATCAGTTATAGACAGCTGTTTATAAAGAACAGAATTATGTTTTACTTCATCAAATGTTTTATGCATCAATCCAAGAAATGAATCATAGTTTGTATTACAATAAAGATCTACTTTGTTTCCTTTAGTATAAAATCTATAAGGAACAGTCACATTGCAATTGCTCCAACCCACCTGAACAGTATTATTTTTATAAAAACACACAGTTCCCTTTTGTAGAACAGACAAGTGCAATGCTATTTTATCTTGTGCTGTAATGGTTGAGATATCATAAATCAAGTTCTCCCAGGTCTCATTGAACCCTAGGGGGACCGTAGTCATTAATAACCCCCGTATGCTGACGGCAAAGCTGTGCAAATCCAGCAATTCAAAACACTGAAAATCTCAGCATACACATATTTAATTGCCTGGTAAGTGTTAAAGTTTGGATGCCAGTTTATGAGTAACACTTCACGTTTATTCAGTTCAGTCTGTGTGGCTGGGAAAAGGAAAGGCCACAGTAAAAAGATTATTGTCACTAGTACAGTTAACAGGATGATTATGCAATACTTCTGAGGAAAGGGTTGTTCTGCATTCCTATTTCTTCTGGAGTCTATCATTTTTACTCTTGGCATGTAACAAGATTTTTGTCCAGTTCAAAGCTTTTAACTAATTTACAGTGCGTCAGGTGGATCCAAGAGGCACGTTCTGCTATCTTGACTGCAGTGGGTGTTGACAAAAGTACTTGATATGGACCTTCCCACTTCGGAGATGCCCAGTTCTTTCTCTTGACTACCTTCAGCCAGATCCAAGTTCCGGGGGCACTGCCACTTTTGATGGTCTGGTTCGTTCTTTATCTGAAACAGAATTTAACTGCAACAAATTCTTAGAATTTAATAACTTACACATATACTCTGCTAATGTACTGTCAGCTTCCTGGTCTGCAGGCATGAGAGATTTCCACTGAGGTATATAGTAAGCCCTTCCAAAGAGCTTCTCAAAAGGAGTCAATCCTTTTACATTCAGAACTCATGCTCAACAGTGCCAGGGGCGACAGTACACCCAGGTTCTCTGTGTTTCTGATATTAACTTTCTTAGCTTACTCTTTAAAATCCCATTATGCCTCTCTACTAGCCCTGCTGATTGCAGGTGATACGCACAATGATTCTTTAAAGAAATTCTGAAAAATTTACTTAGCTGTTGTATGGTCTGATTCACGAAGTGCGTGCCATTGTCACTGTAGATCCTTTCCGGAATGCTGAATCTAGGGATGATTTATTTAACAATGACTTTGGCCACCGTTGTAGCATCTGGATTTTTAGTCGGAAAGGCTTCCACCCATCTGGAAAACATATCTACAATGACAAAATAATACTTCTTATTTTCACATTTATTCAACTCTATGAAATCCATACAGCTAGTATGAAATGGATACGGTGGTATAGGAAAACTCCCTCACTTGGGCTTTAATGCCCCTTGTGCATGATGTTTATTACAAACGTGGCATACCGCGCAGAATTTTTTAGAGTAATTTGAGAAGCCATATGTTGTGAACACTCGGTTCTCCAGCTGTACCATCTCCCCTGTTGAGACATGGCTCTGCCCATGGCTCAACAAAGCTGCATATCTAAACAGATTAGATGGCAATATCGGTTTCCTTTCTTTAGAGATGTACATCCCCTTTTCAAGAATTGCTCCTCGTTTTACCCATCTTTGTTTTTCAACTTTCATAGTAAGTGTCTGCATTGTTTTTAGCATTTCTAAGTCTAAAATCTCAGAGGGTAGTAATTCCTCATTCAAAATAAATGCTTCTGAAGCTGCCTGCTTTGCAGCTGTATCAGCTCTCGCATTACCTTTTGAAATCCTGTCCTGTTGCCTGATATGAGCTGTGCATTTACAAATAGCTACTTTCTGAGGTAACTGAATAGATTCTAAAAGATCTAAAATAAACTGTGCATGATTAATCGGTTTGCCAGTAGATGTTATCATTCCTCGATTTTTCCACTGTTGCGCAAAAACATGTACAGTAGAAAAAGCATACTGGCTGTCAGTAAAAATGTTTACACATTTACCCTTTGCTAAGGTACATGCCCATGTCAAGACAATCAATTCTGCTGCCTGTGCAGATAAACTGTGTGGTAAAGATTTTGCTTCTATAATGTATGTGTCAGAAACTACTGCATATCCTACTAGGTTCTGTCCTGCAGGACCCCTTTTGCATGAGCCATCCACGTAGTATGTCACCTCTGCATCATCCAAGGGAACATCCGTAAGATCTTTTCTAGGTAGTATCTTTTTCTCAATCACCTGCAGGCAGCTGTGTGGTGTGCCATCTGCAGGGGTTGGGAGCAAGGTAGAAGGGTTCAAAGTTGTACAACGTTCAATTGTCATGTGAGGTTGGCTCAACAATATAGTCATACAGGAAAGATGCCTAGCAGGGGAAAGATATGCTACCTTCTCTTGCAGTAAAATAATTGCGACTGCATGAGCCACTCTCAATGTGAGAGGGTGGAATAACACTACTGAGGCCGAAGCCTGTACTGCCATTGCAGCTGCAACTACTGCTTGTACACAGTGAGGTAAAGACCATGCCACTGGGTCCAGCTGTGATGAATAATAAACAATAGGGTGTTGCTTGTCCCCATGCTGCTGTGTTAATACTGATGTCATATAACCTTGCTTACAATCTACAGTTTGGAAAAAACGTTTATGATAGTTTGGTAATCCCAAAACTAATGAGGACGCTATTAACTGTTTCAGTTTGCAGAAAGCAGATTCTGCTTCTGGTGTCCATTGTAACAAATCCTGTGCTGCCATAGGCTTTTTATAAATCAGGTTAGTCAGCAGTGCATATTCCAAGGCATAGTTTGTAATCCAGCTCCGACAAAAACTAGTCGTACCCAGGAAGGACATAATTTCCTTCTTGGTAGTGGGTTTTGGTGCTTGTAAAATCGCTATTTTTCTGTCCTCATCTAATGTCCTACCTTCCTTGGATATCACATATTCTAGGTATTTAACTTGTTTTTTCCAAAGCTGCAGTTTATTTTTGTTTACTTTATGTCCTTCAGTGGCTAAAAATTGTAATAACGCTATGGTATCTTCTTTACAACCTTGCTGGGTGGAGGCCGCCAGCAGGATATCATCAACATAAAGCAAAATCTGACTACCTCTTGGTGGGGTAAATCCCGTCAAGTTGCTTGCCATCTCTCTTGTGAAAATATTGTTGGACTTTCACAATACCCCTGTGGTAGTCGCGTATATATGTATACCTTTTCACCTGAAATGTAAATGCAAACCAATACTGGCTGTCAGGGTGTATCCATATTGAGAAGAACACATTGCTGATATCTACCACAGAAAAATATTTCTATTGAGGTTTTAAATCATTCAACTGGGTGTGTGGATCTGGCACCGTAGGTGCCCTTGGTATTACTGCGTCATTTACAGCTTGTAAATCTTGGACCATACGCCACTCCCCATTCGCTTTCTTAACAGGAAATAAGGGTGTGTTACATGGTGAATCAGGAGATTCCACCAGCACCCCTTCCTTAAGCAAAGCTGCTATAATAGGTTTGATTCCTACCACTGCATCTTTTCTTAAGGGATACTGTCTTTTTTGTGGTCTAATTGCTGACTTTGGCATAATAGTAACTGGTCCTGCTGTACAAATAAGTCCTACATCTGATTTTCCTGTTGACCAGAGAGTTTCTGGTATATTCTGTAAGGCATTCTCTTCCTCCTTCAATAGGAGAGCTAATCATCTATCTTCGCTAGACTGCAAGTGTACAGCTGGGTGGGTCTGAGTTATCCAATTCAACTTCTGCATTTGTATTCCCTGTTCTGATAGTTCTAACTCTGTCTGTTTCTCCCATCTTGTGACTTTTTCTCCTAAGTCTACCCATTTCACATTTTTGTCCTTAGTTAAGCTAACATGTGGTAATCGATTAGATTTATAAAGTGCAAAGAACTCCTGGGGCAATGAACAGCTGACTACACTGTTCCCTTCTGTGTCCCAGTACAGATTATGTAATACCAATCTGTTTGCACGTTTTCTAAACAATTCTTGCTCATATTCCTTATTAGGTCCTGGTGTGTTACAATAATACAGAGTACAGTGCAACAAATGCTGTTTATCAATGTCAAGGGAGGGGAGCTTGCTGATGGCTACATTCATCAACTCTTCAGTCATTGCCCCTGGACCAGTCGTAACCAAGTCCTGGCTGTACCAATAAAACATTCCACCCACCAATTGCACTGCAAAGGTGTCAATTTGTCGCTGTGCTTCCATAGCCTGCATGGTTGGAACTACTGCTATACCAAATAGCTGCATAAGGTCTCTGCCCAAGAGGTTTACTGGGCATTTTGCAGATACAACAATTTTACTTTTCTGGGTCAATCCTGAAACAGGATCAGTTATCACAATATCATGGGAGAGGGGCTCCCGATACAGCTGTCCATTAGCTGCTTTCACTAATATGTAATCAGGTGACTCTGAGTTCTCTGGCAGTTTGGAGGGATGTATCAGGGTCCGTGAGGCCCCTGAGTCACAAAAAAATGTGACTTCCCTCCCTTCTACCAGGAGTGTGACTTCTGGTTTTGTGTCTGCTAAATAGAGCTCTAAGCTCAATAAAGCCAAATACAATATTTAATTTTCTTCACTATCCATGACTTCTTGCACTTCCTCTATATCTTCTGTCACATTTCCTACTCCCTCTATCACATACTCATTTGTCCTTTCTCTGCTATCCCCTTCTAGTGATTCATGACTACCATATAGTCAGTCCTCACCCTCCTTATCTTCCGTGGTTGCCTTCTTGTTTTTCTTGCAATCCCTTGCCAAGTGTCCCTTTTTACCACATTTAAAGCACTCACCCCTGTTCTTTCACCCTTCAAAGTCCTCTTATTGTTGATCAGATTGTTTGTTTCCCTGGGCATTTCTCTTGCCCTTTTCCCCGGACTGTACTACATAAACTTCTGCTCCGTCTTCTACAGATAATACTTGGGCTTTCTTTTTTTTTTTGCTATTAAAATGCCTTTCGGCATGTCTAGCATATTCAAGCAATGACATTAATCTGCTTGTACGATGATCTACCATGTGCTTCGTAATAAAACTACTTATGGGTGCAATACTGCCTTTCAAAAATGCATTCTTTAACTGCTGCTCATATGGGGAATCATGTGTCTGGTCTTCAGGAACCTGCATTCCACAGTGGTTATTAAAACATTCTAACAGTCTGGCATAATATCTGTCAACAGTCTCACCTTCTTGTTGGATGCATTGATTAATGCAAGTCCAGTCTGCCCTAGGCTTCCATTTCTCAGAGATTCGGTCTATAAGACCTTTCACTCTGTTGTCTAACTCTGCACTACTATGTGGGAGGGGCCTGAGTCCAATATCATGGGGATTCCATTCGCCACTAATCATGTGCCAATCTGGTCCCACAATTTGTCTGACTACTTTTTACACCTCTACTCCATTTAAATTATAACTCAGCTTCATTCCTTGCAAATCTTCTAAGAATTTTCTAAAATTAACTTTTGGATGGGGAATTCCCTCAGTGGCTTTCCGGATGTCTTCCGGAGTCCAGGGTCTATACACTAGAATAGTTGGGTCCTGTCCTTCTTGCCCTGCCTGAGGATTAGGCACTTCTATAAGTGGGCACATTTCTTTTTCACTCATATAGCGTGAATTTCTACCTATTTGGTATAACTCAATGTCCACTTTTGAGTTTCCTGCCCGTGTTCGAGACCTGGTCTCGATGGGATCTCTAACAAACGGTGTTGCTTTTGTAGTGTCTCTACTTACAGTGATAACAGGATATCGCAGGGGTGGACTAACTTGTTCACTTGCCTCATATTCTGGTAAGGGAGGCAGAGGGGCTGATGCTATTACTAACTTATTATCCTCCTTATCTAAAAACATTGCTTTTGAATTCTTACTTTTTTGTTCCCTTCGGTTTACTTCCTCAATCCACCTGTGTGCCTGAGGAATTCCTAATTGTCGTTGCTTCTTTACCCGACCTTTAGAATCAGTTTTAAGCTGTTTGACAAGTTTGACAAGTGAGGATTTCTCTAGTTTACCATCAAATTCATATTTATTAACCCATTTTGAGTAGTATTTAATATTATCAGCATGCTGTGACTGCATGTATTTCGCGTCTTCGGTTAACAGCGAATTTTGGGACCTTTTTGCACAATTATTACCCATTTTATTCTACCCTTTAAATCGTTACGTAACACCTTATTTTTACATGGTACCACGGATATTTTTATAGTCTCTTCAGAATGACTGCCTACCTGCTCTGTTTCCCTGATCTATGACAAGACAGTAATCTTTCTGTCCCTGACTTATAAACAAAGTCTCTAACAGAACAAATACAAATCAAGTCCCTGATCTAAAACAGAAAAAGAAGGTAGATTCACCTTACCTGAGCCTTCGTGATTGATCACCTGGTTCGAGTAAACCCGTCCTTCAGTCGCAGATCAGAAAGTGGCTGGTCTCTTTTGTACGACAATTCAGTCGGAGGACTTTTCAAATAAGAAAAACCAATGTGGTTTCTTCCCGGTACGGTTTCAAGCCACCTGGCCTGTCTGATCCGAGGCGAAGTGAAGGTTTCCGGTCCAAAAGACCAATCTGTCAAAGGAAAAAACTTCAAAGACCAATACACATAAGGTTCAGCTAAGGCATTTTAATTTACTTGCAGCAAGGAGACAAAAACATGCAAATGCAAGGATTTGTCTAACTTCTAACAGGAAGTATGTTCATTCTTATACTGTTTTACAAGACATGGCCTTCTAAGCTGACGTAATCAAACACAACTTTAAGCATTGTACCACAGCAGGTGTGACTTCAGATTTTCTGCTGACATGACTAGATTTGTGAGAAACTTTTCAGAAAAACAACCTGGCCTTGGTGACTATTAATCCGTTTACAAGCATCTATTGTACACTGTTACTTTTCAAGGTACTTTTCTAATACAGATACAAGCAAATGCTGATTGCAGTTCATATTTTCAAGCAGGCTTTGTCCTAATTATCTGTTACTTCTACAGCTGTGTATGTTCTCATGGCACAGTGGAACTTCTTGTCTGAGTTTCATATAAGCAGTATTGTTCTATTCATTATTTTCCTAACGCAAGCAGAAATCATCTGCTTCTCAGTAAATTTCCAAGGCACAAGCAAGATTTAGCTGACATAACAAGGTCAGAAAGCAACTGCAGTTTGTACAGATTTATGCAGTATGAAATAGAATAAATGTGTTAACTCTTTTAGGCTCTGAATGCACTAAGCATATTACTAATACACACATTAATACATATTTTTTTCTAACAGGAACACACCAAACATACGAGTCCAAACTCTGGCTATTCTGTGGATAGCCCTACAGTTGAGAGTTATGTCAAACATATAACACTGTCAGAGTTAAAATCATGCAAAAACTCCATATGTTCACACAAACCCTGTTTGACTAGCATTAATCCAAATGTATAACAGCAATACTTACATTCTGTCCCTATGTCTGGAGCATTCTCCCCAATTTTGTTGGCCTGTCTCTACACTTTTGGTTGTAAGAGGTATTTCCAAATACCGTCTGTGATGTTGTTCACACAACTCCATGAAGTTCTCCTCACTGGCAAGGAAAAGGGCCAATGCCCACATGAAGTACCCAATTATAGGAGTGTTTTTCCATGCCATTGGCTATATGACTAACAGCACAGCTGTTCTGCATGCAATTAGCAAGTGGGGGACACCAATTGGTGCACAGGCCAGCAGCTGCTCATGAGCATTACCTACAAAAGGCACACTGCTGCTTATGCAAAACAAATGTACACCCTACATCCATGAGAGAAAGAGAGAGAGAGAGAGAGAGAGAGAGAAACATTGAGAAAAAAACAAACAGGATATAGTCACCTACACTTTGAAAAAAAATAGGTATGTCAAACAAGTAAGCATGTAATGGACTACAGGAGGGGTTATGTAAGAATGGGAAATAGGAAGTTTAACATATATGTCTCAACAAGACTTGCTGTACTGATATATTGCTGATCAGAACCAATGGCCATAGCATCTGGGTCTGTCTACAGTGACATCGATCATAGGTCAACCCCTTGAGTCAGCCCAGGAAAGGATGGCTCATATATGACTACTACTGGAGTGTGTGCTGAACAATACTGACTGTGACAATGCTAGGCCAACTATTAGGATGTCATACATATCCATATCTTACTTGTGAATACAACTATGAAATACTTGTTTGTTTCAACAATGTGAGAGACCTATACATGGTATTTGCATAGTAAAGTACTGTTTCAGATGTGTGTATTGAACTGCAGGTAATAAACTTAGCTCATACCATGTAACTGTCCAGTGTTATGCACACTGACCATATGTGTGCCTCATATTTGTAGTCATTTACTCATAGAGTTGTGTTATATCTGGCAAATTCTTGATAAATCTGTAAAGACTAACATTGCAACATTTCATTCTTTTTCCTCTGGCTTTTCCCATTAGGAGTCACCACAGTGGATCATCTGTTGCCATTCCTGCCTGTCCTCTGCATCTTGCTCTGTCACACCAACCACTTGCATGTCCTTTCTCATCACTTCCAGAACCTTATCTGAGGCCTTCCCCTTTTTCTCTTACCTGACCACTACATCCTTACCATCCTTTTCCCAATATACTCAGCATCCCTCCTCAGCACATGTCCAAACCAATGTAATCTTTCCTCTCCGGCTTTGTCTAAAAACCGTCAAACATAGGCTGACCCTCTCAGATACACATTGCTAATCCTGTACACCCTCGTCACACCCAGTGCAAATCCTAACATCTGTAACTCTGCCACATCCAGCTCTGACTCCTGTCTTTTTGTCAATGCCACTGTCTCCGGGAACTATCGACCTATTAGCCTGATGAGCCTGGTCTGCAAGGCCATGGAACGTATCATCATGGAATTCATAAACAAAGACATTGGTAACCTCCAAACACTGGATCCCACTCAGTTCGGGTTTGTGAAAGGCAGATCATGCCTCCTGAACCTGATCGACTTTTTTGAGGCAGTCACCAAAGCCGTGGATGAGGGTAAGGTGATTCACACAGCCTATCTTTACCTTGCCAAGGCTTTCAGCACCATCCCCCATTCTGGAATTATAGCTAAACTCACTAAACTAGGTATAAATCCCTACGTCACAAGATGGGTGGCCAAATGGCTCACTGACAGAACCCACACTGTAAAAGTTGCAGACTCCAAATCTGACCTCAAAGCAGTGACAAGAGAAGTACCACAGGGTTCCATCCTGGGACCTCTCCTCTTTGGTATCTACTTCTCTGAAGTACAGGCTAACACAGAAAGCCACTGGCTAACAAAGTCCACAGATGACTGCAAACTAGGAGCCATAGTCAAGTCCCCAAATGATGTGGACATCCTACAGACGGACCTCAATGAGACAGATGCCTGGTTTCAGAGCCATGGCCTCAAGCTCAATGCTAAAAAGTGCAGTGTCATCCCTTTGGTAAAAACTCTGTACCCATGAACTACCAAATACGCAGCAATCTAATTAACACTGAATGAGTGATAAGAGACCTTGGGACCCAGGTGGACAGTAGTCTCTCCTTTGATAGTCACATCGCTACAGTAGTCAGGAAGTCCTTCTATGTGGCACACCTCATCATAAAAGGGTTCTCATACAGGAAAAAAGAGGTCATTGTTCCCCTCTACTCATCACTCATTAGTCCCATTATAGAGTACAACGCCCCTTTTGGAGTGTACCTCACAAGACATCTGCAGCAGCTGGAAAGGCCACAGAAGTACCTCACAAAGAGGATTACTGGCCTCAAACAAATGCCCTACATTGACCGCCTTAAAAAACTCCAGCTTTACTCCATAGCATATCGCCTACTCTGAGGTGATCTCTGCCTAACTTATAAAGCTATGTCAAACCCAGAGCTGTTGGACATGCTACACCTAAAGAAATCCCAATCCCTCCGAGCTACATGCTCTAGGGACCTAAACCTTGTCACCACAATAAACAGGACATGCTGGAGGGATAGATTCCTGTCCCATAGACTTCCTATACTCTGGAACAAGCTACCCATCTATGTCAAGCAAAGTTCTTCATTAGCAATCTTCAAGAAAACTCTTGATGAGTGGATGGGAAATACACACTGGGGATCACTTCTGTATCTCTTCTGGACAGTGGCACAGGAAAATAACTTTCTTGGCTGGTGTAAGATATGGAACCTTGCTGGCTAGGCTTATGTAGGCCCTTGGGCCGATAGCCTAGTACCTACCTATCAACCTATGAACCTATATGGCATAGCTGGTCTCAGTACCATCTTGGAGACCTTCCCTTTTATTTTTACTGGTACTCATCTGTCACAAATCCCTCCTGACACTCTTCTCCACCCTGCCTGTACTCTCTTATTTATGTGTCCTCCACAGTCATTACACTGAAATGTCAATCCCAATCATTTCAACACATCCGCCTTTGCCAACTATACTCCCTGCATCCTCAACATTCTGCTATCCTCCCTGTCATCCACACACAGATATTCTGTCATAGCCCTGCTGACCTTCATTCCTCTCCTCTCTAGAACATATCACCACCTCTCCAGGTTCCCCCTAAATCTGTTTCCTACTCTCAGTTCAGTTCACAATGTCATTTGCAAACATCATAATCAACAGGGACCCATGTATGATCTTCTCTGTCAACTTGTCCATTACCATTGCAAATGAGAAAGAGCTCAGAGCTGATCCCTGATGTCATCCCACCTCGACCTTAAATGCATCTGTCACTTCCACTGCAGACCTCACCATTGTCATACCACCCTTGTACATATCTTGTACCACTCTTACATATACGTCTGTCACTCATGACTTCCTCATACAATGCCACAACTCCTCTCTAGGCACTCTGTCATATGCTTTCTCTAAGTCCAGAAAGACACAAAGCAGCTCCTAACCTCCTCTGTACTTCTTCATCAACACTCTCAGAGCAAACATCGCATCTATAATGCTCTTTCCTGGCATGATACCATATTGATGACCACTACTCATCACGTCCCTTCTTAATCTAGCTGCCACTACTCTTTCCCATAACTTCATACTGTAACTGATCAGTGTTATCCCGCTGTAGTTACTATAGCTCTGCACATCAATCCTATTCTTAAAATGGTACCCAAACAGTTTCTCTCCACTCTTCATGCAACCTCTCACTTTCCAAGATATCATTAAACAATCTGGTTAAAAACACCACTGCCATTTCCCCTAAATACCTTCAGGCTTCCACAGGTATGTCATATGGACCAACAGGCTTTCCAGTATTTATCTTCTTCATAGCTATCCTTACTTCATCCTTGGTAAGCCGTTGCACTTTCTGATTCACCATACCTACATCATCCCAATGTTCTGTCTCATTCTCTTCATTCACAAGCCTCTCAAATTATTCTGTCCATCTTCTCAACGCACTCTATATTCTCCTCATTATCCTTTATCACCTTTATCTGCTGCACATCTTTCCTAGCTCAGTCCCTCTGTCTAGCCAATTGGTGCAAGTTCTTTCATCCCTTCTCAGTGTTCAACCTGTCATACAAATCTTCCTATGCCTCATCCTTAGCCTTTGCCACCTATCTCTTAGCCATGCACCCCATCTCCTTAGACTTCTGTCTACTTTCCTCATCTCTCAATGACAGTCCCACTCCATCTTCCCCAACCTCTTTCTCTGTTTACTGTCTTGTACTTCCTCAGTCCTTCACCAGGTCTCCTTGTACTCCTTCCTCCATCCACATGAAAAACCAAGCACCTTTCTAGCCATCTCCCTTACTAACTCTGCTGTACGTAACCAGATATTTGGTAAATTGTCACTGCCACCCAGTGCTTGTCTTAACTCTACCCTGAACTCCACCTCACAATCACCCTTTTTCAATTCCCACTACTTGATCCTTCATGCTGCCCTCACACTCCTCCTCTTCTTGATCACCAATGTCATCTTACAGACCAACATTCTATGCTGCCTAAATACACTTTCCCCTGTCACCACTTTACACTCTCCAGTCTCCTTCAAACTGGCCCTCCTACATTGGATATATTCCACCTGTGAGCATCTTCCTCCACTCTTGTATGTCACCCTATTCTCTTCCCCCCTCATGTTATACTATGTATTCACAGCTGCCATGCCCATCCTTTTTTGCAAAATCCACTACCATCGCACCATCTGCATTCCTTTGCTTAACACCATACATACCCATCACTTCCTCATCCCCTCTGTTCCCTTCACCAACATGCCCATTAAAATCTGCTGCAATCACCACTCTGTCACCCTTGGGTACAGTCATCACCATGTCATCCAAATGACTTTACATTTCTCTTTCTCATCCCCTTGCACAACCAACTTGCATAGCATATGCACTAATAACAGTCATCGTTACACCATCAGTTTCCAGCTTCATAAACATCACTCTATCAGACACTCTTTTCGTCTTCCAAAAACACTCTTGACATACTCCTCCTTCAGGATAACCTCTACCCTCTTTCCCCTCCCATCCACACCAAGATAGCATAATCGTGACCTGCCTCCCATATGCCTAGCTGTACTCCCCTTCCATCTGGTCTCTTGCACACACAATATATCAACCTTCCCCTGGCCATCATATCAGCTAGCTCTGTTTCTATACCAGTCATACTGCCAACATTAAAAGTTCTTACGCTCACTACCACACTCCTATAGCCTTTCTCCTCTCTTCCTGCCATATGAATGTTGTACATCCTCCAGGGTATGCCTGCCAATGCAAAGGCTACTGTGCAATTGAATGACTCAAGTGTGTTACAGAAATATTAACTCACAAACCCCGAGTATCATCACAGGGTGCATTTAAAGTTACATCCAAGTGCTCCCTGAGATGTTAACTATCTTGATACGTTACATCCAAGGTCGTCTAGGAGCGCAGATAATTTTCTCTGCTTTATCAGTTCTAGTAAGCACAAATACTAGCATTCCTCCTTTACCTGCATTAAAGCAAAATAAAAAAAATATAAGGAAGTGTAGAAATAACCTTCTAAAAGCAATAACTTTATTTAAGACCATTAGGAATCACTGGCAAACACTATTGTTTAGCCCATATTCTTTCACTGACCCAACTGGTGATGCAAGCAGTAGCAGTCAGATTGCTGCAAGAGGATTCATCACTTAAGCTCTGAAAAACACAAACCCCCGGATTCATGAAGCTTGGCGCAAGTCCGGTGTAAGACTTGCGCCGGCCGTGTGGCGTAGATGTGGAGTAGACGTGCCATATGCATATTAATGAAGGCGCGCAGCTACCATAGCCACGTGCATAGGAAATGTGCGCAAGTGCAAGGGGCATATCGAAGTTGCGCAGGGAGGCGTGTCAATGTCGGCTTTCGAGGAGCTACCTAAACTGCTGAATACTATATTCTGCCAGCAATAGTAATTGTACCTATCAGTGTCCGTGGAGACTGAAACGTATGCAAAGCAGAGTCCCTGCGAACAGAAAATGAAGAGTCAAACACAAATGCATGGTAGGAAATAACGGGTCCCTACCCATGAACAAATGACAGGAAAACTGTGTGCCTGTAGTCCAACGTAGTGTTAATAGCTATACCATGTGGAAGTGAAACGTATCAGATGTTAGCGCGCCACCAGTAGGTACATGCAGTCCAACGGAGAGGGTCACCAGCCGACCCATAATTTGAGGGAGGGAACATAGCTGTGCAGATGTGTCCATAACAAAATACACGAGGAGAAATGTAGATATAGGTAGTGACCATATGTCTGAATCATATCCCACAAGCCATGTAATAGTCACATACAAAAGGTATGTCCGTATTTCACATACCAAATGTGATAGGAAATAGCATACGCATGTAAACGAAACAGAAGGAGCATATAAACGAGCCATAACAACACAGACACATGTAGGCCGAAAGGAAAAGTATGATCCATACCGTCGACCAAGATTACCACCTGTCCCGCTTTGCGAGCGACAGTCCCTCTGTGGGCAGATGTGTCCTGACACAAACATGTAAAACTGGCAAATGTCCAGAGAATATAAGACATAATTCCTCCGTAGACATCATGCAATAGTTGCATTAAACATATTTCACTGGACGTATAATACATAAATGTCGTAACAAACAGAATAAGATACTGAAATGCTACAAGAATAAGCTTAGATATAGGCAAGAATTGGATGTTCTATCTGCCGAACTGACCTTGGGTATGTGTCGGCCTGTAAAATATGCTGTATTCACCGCAACTGTCACAGTAGGGTTGCCACCCTTACAAATGGCCAAAGTGGGACATGTTTGGTACAGACATCAGACTGTACAGGCCGACACATACCCACGGCAAGTACAAAGGACTGAACATAACTGTTTTGCCTACAGAAAAGCGTATTCCTGTAGCATTTTAGTTGCTTATTCTGTTTCTCATAACAGTCAGGTATTTCAGATACAGAATTAACTGTTTAATGCAACTATCACATAAAATATAAGAAATATGTTTGTCCTAAAGTCTCAGGACATTTGCCATGTTGACAATTACATGTCAGGACACAACTGCCCAAAGAGGGATGTCCCTCGTAAAGTGGGACAGGTGGTAACCCTATGTCACACTGTGGCCAATTGAAAAGGTGGAAATACAAACGTTGACTGTGGGGAGGCAATGTCCACAACGGTCGGACATGTGTAAGGAATAGCATGGACATAGGAAATGGTGCCATCCTACCAATGAGTAGAACAGGCTGGCAAAATCCGGAAGTCAGCTGTATAATCTGAACGTGTATGTGACACAGTCAAATGGGTAGTACCCGAATACACCAACCAAGTAATGACAGTGAAGTAAGGGTGTGTACCTATGTGCGTGAGGTATAGCATATGGAAAGCAAACGTGGCAGGGTAGTCCACACAACCAATAAGGTACCCGACACATGTAGGGTAGTCAATGTGTAACTCTGGGCGTGTTATGGGCCAACAACCAAAGTAGGGCTCTATGGGGTGTGAGTAATTCGCGTGTGAGGGGTGTGTGTTTAATGGTAAATTCCTCAAAGGCGATACTTGTGTTGTATGCAGAAAAGGTGAACCAGAGGTGTATGAGGGGGCAGTGGGTGAAGTGGAAAGAAACACTACCTCATGTAAAAACAGCTGCAAGACAAGCAGACAGGCCATAGTGTAGAACACAATCTCACAAACATATGAATATGGAAATATGCAAGACAAATGTATAGATAAGGCACCATCACATACCCACAGATGGGACCTGATGGAACTGGCCGTAACAAACGCAACACACCTGGATGCATAATAGCCTACCCAGCATACCCCCTACAACACGCAACCTGCCACCATACCAGAACATCCACCAAATCCAGCCGTACTTGGTCCACTGGTTTGTTGCAGAAAAAGCTACACACAGTGACCCCTATGCATATGTAGTAGGTATTGTCACCCTAGGCAGTGTCAGGATTGCAAACCATG
>NC_056737.1:492774276-492891776 GCF_019279795.1 Protopterus annectens | reverse complement strand
TCTCTTCCATTGAATTTTGGCTCTGCAAAGTAGAATTACTACTAAACCCCCTCCCTCAAAAAAAAAAAAATAGGCTAAAATGCTTTTCATCCCTAAACAGTAGTCAAACCAACTCCTTTCTTCTTCTTTAGATCATCAGACCATACTAAAATGAGCTTGTAGCTCATATCAAGCTTTTAGGAGTTGTCATAGATAACACTGAAATTTGACCACCGTATAAAACAAGTAACCACACTTCATGAAAAACTAGGCTTCCACTTTCGCAGCAAACCTTACTTGTCAGAACAAGCTAGGAAAGCAACAATCATATCCCTTCTCCTACCCACCCTCTTATATGCTGCACTTGTATTGTTTAACTTATAAGCGATTCAATTAAGCAACGTTGGAAAACTCTTATAACAAAGTGACAAAATTGATTGCTAACACATTGTAACATACCCACCACTGCCTTACTCAAACACTTAAACTAGACTGAACTGCACCATCTCTCAACTCATCACCATTCATAATCTCTTTTTTCCTGAACAAAGTCCCACTCTGACTAATGTAATTCAGACATATTCCTCCCAGTATACTCTGTTGCACTAAGTTACTGCTGTCACTAAGTAAGTCAGACAACATTGCAGGCAACTCACTATACTCCAGCCATGTCACCAAAGCTTGGAACTTTTATTTCCCTCTCTCTAAAACAAATCATCCCTAAATCCTTCAAATAGTTGAAATCACACGTCGAAGACTCTTGGCTATGTTCTTGTACTGCTCCAGGTAAAATCTAGTTAAGCTCACAGGTATATGAATTATGCCAAATACATACATCTTACCTACAGTACTACTGTGGACAGATCATAAGCTTGACTCGTACATAACTTTCAAATATACCTTAATAAAGTAGTACCATTAGCCTTTGCTTTACTCTGTCTACACGGCTATACAAATGTTTTAAACTTGGCCTTACTTTTTAACATCAGTGTCAGTGTTGTAAATTGATATTACTTCTGCAAGCATATTTCATTCATTATTATACTGTAATATGTGTTTGTTCAGTAATCATGTTCTTCTTTGAAAAGATGTATTATCGTCATTTGCACTCATATTTTGTAATTTTCATCACTTATTATTGTTATAAGTGTAATTCACGCTTTTCTCCCCAGGCCTCTGCTGATAAGGAAGTTTCCTATCCGTTGGTGCTTTTCCAATAGTCAAAAGCAAATAAATAAAATAAATAAATCTCAGGCCCAGGTTGCAGCCATCACACAGTAGTCTTTGTGACTCGGTGTGAAAAACGTTTTACTTTTCCTTCATAGGAAATAATTGGAGGAAGTTCTCCCTTGATTTTTAAGATGGAGAATAGTCACATTTAGGTAAGTACAGAATCAGGAGAGACTTGCTCATGACCTGTCCAGTTTTTCGGTCATTGCCATACTGGAAGGATGCACAGATTACTTTCCTTTAGAGGGTGTATGTCTCTTCCAGAATAGAAATGATTTCTGATTGTTTATAGTCCCAGAGGTAGTTATCCTTGGTATCAAAAAATAAAGAAGAAATTGGGTAGTAAATAAAAAGAATTCTTAAAAAGAAATTTAACTTTGGATGGGAGATGTATTTGTACCATATTTTTCTGGAATATTTCCTTATCGTATTTGTTTTTTTATTTTTCCCCAGAGCTGCACCTGTCCACCAGTGCTGAAAATCCTAGATTTTCTTAAGAGTATGTACTGCACTTAACTACTTCTAACACTTCATTGCTGAAGGCCATACAGTCTGGTAAACACCATAGTATCATTTTCTTTTCTGCATTATCGCCTTGCATTTCTTTGTTTTTTTTTTCACTCCCATACCTGCTGACCATCAAGCCTCCCCCACGGCTTGACTTATGTCTGTTCTTCCATATTAGGTAGTCCCCAGAACAACAAGTATGAGAACTGTTCAGATGGGTCATTATTCAGGCCAGCTGTGAGGTTTGCTTGCATCCTCACAAGCATCCCAGCTATGAGAACAGTTGAATGGCGTAGCCCCCCCCCCCCCATTTCTAGTTTGGGCGGAACAAGCTACCTGCACCAGTGCAGGGACCCACAACACCTGTATTCTGCAGATGCATGTTCCATTGCACTTAGTAATGAGGGCTACCACCAAAGAGTGTCTTGATGAGCCAAAAGCCCACCTACAGAACTCTTATACAACACCAACCCCCCCCCCCCGAAAAGAGTGTAGCAGTATGTGTCCTTCTCTTTCCCACCATGCCCAGCCTCAGGAAGTAAATGCCCATCCTTCCATACCACCTCCATCAAGTGCCCAAGCTGTTAATTGAATTTGAATCCTTTGGGCCATAGTTTAGGTTCTAGCTCCTTGTGCCAGTGAAGCTTTCACCTTCACTTAGCATTGCCAAGGGAACATTGATACATTAGCTGTTCAAAGACTGACACATGGTGCAGTACAAGCCTTTTTAAATGTTGTGAGAGCATCAGGCAACTAAGCAGAAGCATCACTGTCTGTTTGAGCCAGACACATCATAAGTTATTGGTGAAAGTACCTTTCATTCAGCAGGTAACCCAGTGTTTCTGATGAAATGAGAGGCATTCTTTGGTACGTCACCTTGTAAAATGGAGCCATCAAAATGCATTTGTAAAGCAGCATTGCTTAAAAGAACATTTTATAATTACACTTCAAAGAATGCCAGATCAGAGGCTGTCATTGTAAGGTTGAGATTGAGGTTATGACTAAGGCCTTTGAGCCCAGCTGTTTGATCGAAGAGTATTTATTTGGCTTCTCTACCATGGATCTTCAATTTTTCAAGTGAAAGGTATCTCGTTTGTCTGTTTTTTAAACATATCTTTATTACATTGGGCAAGAAATAAAGCAGATGTTTTTCCTAAAGAAAGTCGCAACATATTTTTAAGTTGAAGTATGTCATCGTCATTATAGCAGTATACAGTATTAATGCTGCTAAATAGTTATCTTTCATGGTGTACCCACTCAATTACCTAATTATGTAGTAAATAACCACAGCTAACTGAAAATGTGCATTAACATAAAAAACAACCTTTTTTAACATTTATTCTGGGTTATGGAAGATTTTGTTCTGGGTTATTTTCCTTTCTTTAACTTCTCTTAACTAGCATCATATGTGAAGTTTGTGTCTAGCATCTTCTAAAGACTTATCCCTCAGTGGAAGCAGAAATTATCATTCTTTCCAGTGATGCTTTTGTTACTGTGGTTATATCTTTAGAAATGTCTTCGATACTTTGAGTGGTCTTAACCACAAGACTTTTCCTCCTGCTGTGGAGTTCTCTGTCTCTCTTGTCAGTTTGTTGCCTTCATAAATCTCCCTTTCTGCAGCATCCCCGTCCTTTCAGGCACCACTTGTCGCAGCAGTCACTTTACCTTCCCTGCTGGACTTCGAGTCACTCTTCTTAGTAGGTGAAAGACGAAGTAAGTTGGTCGAGAGTGCCTTTCAGTAGATAGGGTGCAAGAATGTAAGAAAATAATTCCGTGTGTCACTGTTTATCCTATACAGTGGCTGCTACGCACTTCTTAATAGAAGCCTCAGAACCAAGGTACTAACAGTAGCCTTAGGAAAGGAATTTTGTTACGTTCACTGTCTGCTTTGCCAAGACATTTCCCTTAATTGTCTGTTAGTAAGCTTTGTGCTTTCTTTAACAAAAGATGCAGTATATTAACTTTAAGCTCCTTTCAAGTGCATAAAAAGTTTCTTCCATTAAGAGAAGTGTGGTTGCCCTTGATTTGAAGGAAAAGTCTTAAGTCAGAAAATATGGGCATACTTTCAGTGATTTTTAAAGAAAATTAAGAAGTTAACTTGAATTTACAGAGGTAGGTAGTGTGAGGCTTTTGTAAACCCCATCAGTCCTGCAGAGGCCTAAAAACATTGGCCTCTGGTGCAGATTTGCCAGCCCCCAGCTCTGACGTCTCCTCTGGTGTACCCAACTGCTGATGCTCTTTCAGAATGCTGATAGTGATACTCTGGTATCTCAGTTGTGCCAGATCTTTTTGGAAGTAATTACTGTGCCACAGTTGGATGATGGTTCTCAGGAACCTTTGGATGGCTAGTTTATTTTTTGTATTTTGTTGATCAGGTTTGTCTACTGGGCAGGACCCATTTTCAAAGGGGATACAGGAGTAAAACAATAAAGAAATGCAGTGAGAGTTATGATATGCAATGTAACAACAGTATTCCTTGCTCAATAGATGAACAGTTTTTTTTTTAAGAGCTCTTGGGCTTTTGTAATTAAATGACCAAACCATGTAGACTCCACCTTTTAGGCCTGATGTTTGGGGTATCCATCCCACTGGTGCCATGTTGAATTTTGGTATTTTGCCAATAAGTATGTAGTAGGGTGGCAGAGGGTTCATGTCAGCCCTGACCAACTTGGTGAAACTTCTACAGCTGGAGCAGCTACCCCCCCCCCCCCACACACACACACACAGGGAGAATGCCATCTCATGAACAATCATTTGAGGTAAGATATCAGCAGGGAAGAAGACTTGGCCCACTTAGACCACCTCACCTCTCAATTATGATACTGGCTGTGAGAAGTCTTTTCTTCAGGTTCCAACTCTGGGAAAGTGTCTTTTGATAAAATTTGTGAAACTAATATGGGAGCAGCATAAACTGGGGAGAGCCCTATTGAGCAGTTTGCCTTCCTTAAATGCTGTTCAGACTTGCTGAGTGTTGAAGAATCCAAATTGACAGCCATTGTGTTTGAGCATGTCTTTAAGCTTGCCTCATCAGAACCTGATTTCCATCCAATGACTCCCAAGAAACCAAAGCCCTTCTGCTTGGTAGAAGTGAAATTCAAATACTTGTACGAGAATCTTGTGGCCAGCCTAGCTGTAGTCACACCGGATGCAGCCAGTGAATCAAAGGTGACACTAACAAGTAGTACACATTGCCCAGTGCTAAGGAAAGTTGCTTATAGGATATATTTCATAGGTAAATACTAGGCTGTCAGTATGCAGACTATTACAAGCATTGGCAGTAACCAGAGTTTTCAATCAAACCCTGTACTGTGCATCTCTGAGGTAAAGACATTAGCTGTTACGCCAATACTGCCCTATTTCTGCAGCTGTGGCAACAAAGTTTACACATCTGCCACTTTATGTATTAAAGCTGTTAACTGCCAAACCCACATACTCAAGCAACATTATAAAATAAACTGAAGTATGTAAGGAAGTATAGGAAGGAGACCTAAAACAGCATCTTTTCAAAGTTCTGCTTCCCACCCTAAAGGTTAATAAGGCTACTATTAAATTTATCTACAGCACAGTGGATCCTTATACTGGGGTGACCACAGTGCTCTTGGCTATTAAGCTGTATGCTTAACTGAGAATTTATCTTTGCATGAGAACATCAAAGAACAACTCTTAAGTGCACCAATATACAAAAGGGTTAATATTTTGGTCTATGTCACATGAAGTTTTCAAGAATAGCAAAGAGAACATTTTATTCCACTATAGCAGAATATAGTCAAACTTTTGCACTAAACAGTGACCCTTTTTGGAAGCAGTCTATTGTTGACCATTTCAGCCAAAGAAGGTTTTGAAAAAAGCCACTCGAGGCAGCTGAGCAGGGTCATTAGTCCCCATACAGCCAAGAAGGTGCCTATAAGTTCTGACTACTTTATCTGGCCTTCCCCTCTTCCCACCATTACCATGTAAGAGGAAAGCTGTCCCTTTTCAAAACCTGTGGTTAATGCTTACCACAGACCTATGGGTTAGGGAGTATATAAGAAGAGGTACAAAAAATCATATTCATACTGATTCCAACGTTTATCAGAACAGATAGCTGTACAAAGGCCCCATCTTGAGGGATGCTCACCTCAGCAGTCATATTAAGAGTTCCCTATGAAAACATGGGGTATGATTTTATATACTAAGCTTTTTCTGATAGTCAAAGTCTTGCAAACCCGCATTTAGACCTTTCCAGATGAACATGAGATTCAGCATACAGATTACTGGTGCCTAAGTTATATGGGTCCTATCCCTAGTGACAGGCCAATTTATCAAACTTTAAGGATGCCTTCTATGTGCTTTAACTTGTCAAGAGCTTGATAGGAGCTCCTTATAAACACAGATGGAGCACTGATTACCTCAGAGTGCTCCTTCATTGGGCCCTGTTAGAACTGAATCTCCTGTTAGGAAAAACCTTCCACTATGTGTATTTTTCTGAGAAAGACGTGAATTTTTTGCTAGGATTCTTTTTTTTTTTTTTTTTTTTTGGAAAAATTATTTTTTTTTTGATTACATTTTAATAATTTTTTTGTGTTTGGGGCAAGGTATTGGGCTTGTGGGGAACTGTTGGTGGTTTACTTGCCTCAGTGCCACCTGTATTTTTTTTTAACCTCTCTTGTTACAGACTCATCCAAGCTCTGTTACCTGAATTCACGATCTCTTTTTCATCTTACCTATGGAACAACCATTGGTCTCTGTGGTTTTACCTTCTCCTGTGTGCAAAAAGAAGAAAGTTGACAAGGGAGTCTTTGGGTTTTGAGTGTCAGGACAGCTCTTGTGTCTCATCTGCAAGTAGATGACTCTGTTGTGTCTGCTCATTGTTCCTGTGGTTCCCTTGGTGTAGCAGATGCAATCACCAAAGATTAGGAGATATCTGAGGCTGTAGTATTTTCAGTGGTAGGCAAGAGAGAAACATTCTTGTCAGTGTCAAGCATAGGGGCTGGTAAATGTTCTTCACTTGACCAGGATAGGAATCCTGCAACTGAGTTTAGTATTCCTTTTCAGAGTTGGTCTTTTTCTTGAAAGATTCCTAGGAACGGTGAACATAGTGAGAAAACCTTTCAATGTACTGTTTCTATTTCTGTGGAAAACAAGGATTTACTGGGATTTTCTAAGGGACTCATTAGTGGTTTTTCCTTCCATTCTGATTTTTCAGACAAGAAAAGAAATGGTTCCCTCTCTTTCAGATCTGGAAATTCAGTCAGAAAAACAGACATTACAAGGGGTATGTCTGTTCCTCATGAATTTCTTCCATGTCTCAGCATTCTGATTCTGAAGAAAGTGTGCTTGCAGATTTCCCTCCTGAAGATATTTCCTTTTTCTGAGACTTTGTCTAAGATGAAATATGTTTTTCAGTGGGAGCAGAATGAAATTCCTGTGGCACAAGAAATGTATTGTGGTTTGTTACTTACATTTGAATATTTCTATATCGGTTTCTGTTCCCTTGTGTTGTCTGCTTTACAGAAAGTTTTTTTGTCACTGCTTCTAGTCCATATGAGTCAACCTCCTGTCCTGATGAAGCCTGATAGGTTATACAGGGCACCTCAGGCTCAAAGCAGTGTTTCTAATCTTAAAGCAGACCCAGTTGTGATTTATTTGTTTAAAGCTGCTTCTGTGAAACAGTTTATTGCTGCTAAACCTGTTCCTTTTGATAAGGATGGAGCAGCATTGGATAAGTTGAAGAAAATGTATTCTTCTAGTACTTCTAAAATTCGGGATTTGAACTGTGATGTACAATTGCTAAACTTTTCGCTTTTATCTTTTGTGAACATGCCAGTGTTAGTGGTTAACCTTCCTTCCTTTGAGGTAAAACATTTTTGAATGCATCTGTAATATCTGTATTGCTTGTTACTAAGCATATTTAAAATGTGCTTAAGATGCTGCTGATCTTCCTCCAGAGCTGCTGCTTCTGGATCATTATTGAGTAGATTGACTTGGCTTAATTTGCAAAACCTTTCTGGACATGTTAAGATTGACATTTTAAATTGTTCGTTAGATAAAGAAGTTTTGTCTAGCCCTTTTGCAGCTGAGGTGTTAAGTGTGATGAAACAGGAAAATTGATTTAAGGAGAAACTCAGACTTTTCAGTCGTCCTTTTTGAGATTGAATAGAAATTTGCCTTGTTCTCAGCTCTCTTTTTCAACAAGTAATTTAAACAGGGACCCAGTAAGCAGGATTTAAAAAAGCAATGAAAGGAAGAGCCTCAGAAGGTCAAAGACAATCATCTCAGTCAGCATGACTATTTGCCTGTTCAGTATGTTCCCCTTTCTCACCCTGGCAATCTTGTTGATTTGTCTGGGACTTTATCTCCCTTTGTGCTTGTGACGATGTGAGGTATTGCCAGATATGCCAGGAGAAGTATGGCAGTGGATGTGTAACATATGCCAGCACAGCTAGCTGGAAGTTAGTAAAGAATTATATGTTGTTTGAATATCAAACTGATTTGTACAAATCCTTGTATTGAAAATAGATTTGTAAAGTTGCTGGTGTTAAAAATGCATCAGCGGTGGTCCTGACTATATTGTCAGATGAAGATACTGGAAAGAGAAGCAGTTATGTTCAGCTCCAGCTATCTTTGGAAAATAGTAAGAAATTAAATTACTGGGCTGAGGCCATAAAGATGTTATCTCACAGTTTTGAATGAAGCCAGAGATGCAGTATCTGTAAGAAGCATGGTCTGTTAGTCTGTGTAGAAGGAGTAGAAGTTTGTAATTGTTTTATTATTTCCAGAAGCTGTACGATCTGAGAAACACTCGTGTGTGTGTATTGTTGACATGTAGGTGCTAAATCTTGGCAGTTTCTAGCAATTTGGGGGTTGCATGGGAACCAGAAGTCAGAAGACCAGAAGTATGTGATGTCATTCTGTACATAAAAAATGTTTTAATATAAAAAATAATGTTTTAATATTAGATGAGACAGAAGTCTCAGCGCAGTCTGTTTCTTGGAACCTGACATAGAAGTATCCGTCCCCTTCTTCATCTTGCCTTGCTTTATTATGTAAGTAGGAATGGCAATCATAGATCAGACAGGAAAATGTAGTGAGAATAGTAAAGTATTGTTTTATGTAACTGTGTGAATCTTTCCAGCTGTGTTACTTTAATATTTCCTGTAAATGGATATCTGGTGTTTACTGTAAACAGATATTTTATTTTTTCATGTTTTTTAATTTACTATTAAATATATTTAAATGTTTCATTGCAGCTGTCCTTTAAGAGAATATTTTAAACTTTGAGAAGACTTGTATTTATTGGTGACACTGTGGCTACTCCTAAAGCCTGACTGGTTGGTCAACATTACCATTTTTATTAATATTAATTTCACTCAGTATAATTGGCCACCCTTGCAAGAGCCTTAGGTAGTTGGCTTTGTAGTGTCTGGTGGCAGAGATAACTACCTTATAGTCTGGGCAGAAGGGGGCACAATGGATCAATCTGTGCCAGCCTTTCCCAGGTATGTGTGTTTGTGAAATTCAAATCTCACAATGTGTGTATACCAGCTACTTGGAGGAGGGACATGAAGCACTGGTTTTACAAAGAGAGTGCTGGAGGACTTGGCTTGGACACTCAGCTGAGGACATAACTCTATAGCTGTGCTAGTGGGGAGCCTTATTGGGGCCCAGGAAGGAGACTGATATAAAGAAATCCAGACTTTGGGCTGACTGTGTTCCCTGTGTTGTCTTAAGGGAAATTGTGCTTGATGCAGAGAGGTCTGCATCTGGACAAACTAAATGTATTAATTTGTATTCCAGGTGAACATCCTTCTCCCATGTCAGTGGAGAGGATTCAGGCTCCTTGATTACTAGCCCAGAGTGGGGACATCACAGTGGTACCGGATAGTTTCGGACAGAAGGGTTTTAAATGTTCTTCATGTTTCACTGTTGCAGTCATTACATTTGGGTAATCTGCTGGCAGGTTGCCCTCAGTCAGCCTGAATAACTGAATTCTGCGTCGGTTGCTGTCTCCTCTTCCATGACGTCAGGTCGTCAGGGGTATAAAACATGCAGCCGACGCCATTTTATTCAGTCTTTCTTGCCGCGCGGTGCCCGAAGCAGAAGCAGTTCACAGGTGCCAGTCGGCCAAATCCTGAAATTTTCACATTCGAGTTTCAGAACCGAAGTCTTCAAACTAAAGCCAAGTACCCTGTTGGGGAAGCTTTTTCTTGCTCCTTACCGATGTCAGTAAAAGTTAATAATTGCATTACTTGTGGGAAGCAAATACCTCATAAGGATTTTCATTTGTACTGTATTCCTTGCCTAGGCCCAGATCACAACGTGACTTGCTCTAGGTTTTGTGCTAGATTTAACCAATGCACTATTAAGCGTCTGTATATTTCTGCTTCTAAATATTTTGGTTCAAGATTTAATTATCTTGAAATGTCATCAGTTAGCAATCCGACTACCGGAGTTCACAAAAAACGCAAGGAAAAAGAGACAGACAGTCGAGGTCCAAAACCGGCATTGAAGCTTCTCCTAAGCCAGTCGCTGGTTTGCGGGAATCGGTGAGGCGCTTTTGCAGCCCCTGATACCTGCTACTTTTGAGTCGCAGGACTCTACCGAGACCCATTTGGAGTCCTGTATGCCACGAGATTCTCAGAGTATTGAACCCGCGGATGTCTCTCCCTTGGATGGGTCTGGAGCCGCTGGGCAGGCACCAGCTTCTGAGGGTGTTTTCAGGCCTCAACAGTTTTATATTAAACTGACGCCAGCTTCAAAAACAAGGTCAGAAACATCTTCTGTGTCTAAAAAAACGATGCATGAGCCACGTGCTCAGGCCCCTATGCCTATAAAACAGATGATCAAAATGGCTGAGGAATTAATTACCTTGATCAGGGGTTCCCAACCCCCCCCCCCTCCCCTGCTAAGAGGCCTAAGCAAGGCAACGATTATGAATCTTCAGATCAGGTTTCCATTTCTTCTGATCAGGAATTTTCTATTCCACCCTATGATGATTCTGATGCAGAGGAATCCATCTCATCTGCATCTCCTCCTGAGGATTACTCTTTTGGAAAGACTTTGCATACTTTAAGGGAACATTTTCACTGGGAGAGTCAGGACTTCTCTGAATCAAAAAAGAGGCTTAGGGATTTCCTTCTTCCTCAGCATAGGCGTTTGGAAATACTTCCTGTATTAGACATTGTTGATTATGTGTTTTCGGAATCAAGCATGGCTCCTGATTCCCTGCTTCCGGCTCCTAGTAAGCCAGACAGATATTACAGGGTTCCTGACTCCCACAAATTTCTATTAAAAAATCCTGCTGCTGATACTGAGACTATTTCTTAGGGTCCCAAGGGTGTAAAGGCCTCTACAGCCAAAAATCCTACCCCCTCTGACAGAGATTCCAGGGTGCTGGATAGATGGGAAAGAAGGTTTATACGTCTGCAACCTTGGCAGTCAGGGCCTTAAAATGCCAGTTTCATATGCTTAAATATCAACAGCATGTTATGGGCTTACTGAAACAGAAAATTATGTTGATTTCTGATTGTGTGGAAAATAGAGTTACAGGAATTATTGCATTCAGCAGAACAGGTTGGAAAGCATACTTTGCAATGTGGTTTTGATTCCTTGGAGGCCTCTTGTAGGGCCGCCGTTACTGGATCTGTGATTAGAAGGCATGCCTGGCTCAAGGAGCAAAATCTGCCTGATCATGTTAAAGCTAAATTGTTGGATGCCCCTTTGCAGCATGATACTCTGGTAATAAGACAGAAGAGGTTTTAAAGAAAATGGAAGACAAAGCTAAATCTATGCAAACTGTAAAAGGTTTCTTGCAAGTGCAGCCACCCAGGATCAGTAGACACTGGCCTACTAAAAATTGGTCCTTTCCTGTGTCCAACAGAGCCATTCAAGGCAAATCCAGGCACTCAAAAGGCTCCATATACCAATCTCAGGGTTCTTACAGGTCAAAGCAATGGGGTGCCTCCACCTCCAAAACTGGAGGAGACAAAGCACAACCCTACAGTAAGCAGTCTCAATGACGTTCCTCTACCATCACCAAGCACTTACCTTTTGGCAGCCCCCGCCCCCTTGGGGGGAAAACTAGCACTTCATGCTCAAAATTGGCAGTTAATTACCCAGGACAAGTGGGTATTAAACATAGTATCCCAGGGGTACATATTTCATTTCCATACTTTGCCAATTCCAAGTGGATGGCCGTATCTGCCACAAAACCAGTGGGTAGAGGCCCAGAAAGAAGTCATGTCCCTCATGGATATGGGGGCTATTCAACCGGTACCAGAAAAGGAAAAAGGACAAGGTTTTTATTCAAGACTTTTCATGGTACCCAGAAAAGACAATTCATGGCGTCCAATACTGGACTTATCGATTTTGAACACGTTCCTGGACATTCCAAAATTCAAAATGCTGACTTTACAACAGCTACTGCCTATGCTAGGCAGGAATGCTTGGTTAGTAACTCTAGACTTAAGAAGCATACCTGCATATCCCAATAAGGGAATCGTGCAGAAGAAGATACCTCCGCTTCAAGGCAGGTTTTTTTTTACATTACCAATTCTCTGCACTGCCCTTTGGCTTATCTACTGCGCACAAAGGCTTTACAAAGTGCCTGGCACCAGTAATTGCATTCTGCAGACGAAGAAGCATTCAAATTTATCCTTATCTGGACGACTGTCTCATTCAAGCAGAGGACAAGGGCACTCTTCTTCAACATCTGGCATTAGTAAAAAGTCTGCTAGCATGCCTCTAGGGTACACCATAAACTAAAAGAAATCACAACTGGTACCCTCTCAAATAATTACATTCCAGTGTGCAAGCTTGAACACAACTGCCCAGATGGCTTACCTTAC
This sequence comes from Protopterus annectens, assembly GCF_019279795.1. Taxonomy (NCBI): domain Eukaryota; kingdom Metazoa; phylum Chordata; order Ceratodontiformes; family Protopteridae; genus Protopterus; species Protopterus annectens. Next base: position 492,879,234 of record NC_056737.1, on the reverse strand, counting down.
GCCAGACAAACAAAGGCAACTGACAACATACTTAAAACAAATGGCAACAAAAACCCAGATGTTCATCGTGTTACCCTGCTGCAGTCATCACACTTGGGTTATCCTGTCGTCAGGCGGTCCCGCAGTCGGCCGGAATTCCAAAGTCTTGGTCCGGCATCGGTTGCTGTCGCTTCTTCCTTGACGTCAATGCGCCAGGGGTATATAATGCATCCGACGCCATTTTCTTCAGTCTTTCTTGCCGCGCAGTGCTTGAAGCAGTTCGCAAGTGCCGGTCGGCTGACTCCTGAGATTTTTGAAGTCGAATTTCAGATCCGAAGTCTTCAATGAAGCTAAGTACCCTGTTGGGGAAACTTTTCTTGCCTCAGACCGATGTCAGAAAAAGTTAACAATTGTATTTCTTGTGGGAAGCAAATACCTCATAAGGATTTTCATTCTTATTGCATACCTTGCCTAGGCCCAGACCACGACGTCACTGGTTGTCGTTTTTCTGCTAGGTTTAATAAGCGTACTATAAAAAGACGCTTTGATTTCGCATGACACTACTTCGGTAGAAAATTTAACTACACTATGCCATCGGAGCAACCGACTACCAGCATGCACAAAAAACACAAGGACAAGGACAGGCAGCCTAGACCCAAGCCAGACTCCGAGGCCTTGGCTGGTCCAGTCTCCGGTTCACCAGTCTTCAGTGAGGCTCCGACACAGCCCCTGACTACCGCAGATCTGGAACCCGAGACCGCTTTGGAGCTTTTGACGGAGAGTACTAGGCCGACGCAGCCATTTTGTTTACCCCCTACCGACTACACTGCTGATAAAGATGTCGGTGCTGCAGAAACACCTTCGGTTTCTGAAGGCATCTTCAGACCGACGACGCTCACCATAAAAACGTATCCTAAGACTAAGACTCCTGTTGAACCTAAAAAGACTGCACTTCAGTCTCCAGTTCAAGGCCCCATGCCTAATAAACAGATGTTCAAAATGGCTGAAGATTTGATCTCTTTAATCAGGGGTTCCCAACCCCCACCCGACAAAAGGCCTAGACAAGAGGAAGATTATGCCTCCTCTGAACAAGTCTTTATTTCCTCAGGCTCCTCTGAGGACCAAGATTACTCCTTCTCCCCTTATGAAGATTCTATTCCCTCAGCTTCTCCCCCTGAAGACTACTCCTTTGGGGAAACTTTACACACTATGAGGGAACATTTTCACTGGGAAGGTCAGGACTACTCTGACTCAAAGAAAAGGCTCAGAGTGTTTCTTTTACTCCCCCAGCACAGACCACTTGCCATCCCCCCAGTTTTAGACATTGTGGATGATGTTTACTTAGAATCCAGTTTGAACCCAGATTCTCTGCCTCCTGCTCCAGCCAAACCTGACAGATACTATAGAGTGCCTGATTCCCACAAATTCCTTTATAAAAAAAAGCCCTGTTGCTGATCCAGAGACTATCTCCCAGGGTCCCAAAGGGGGCTAAGGCATCTGTGGCAAAAAATCCTGTACCCTCTGAAAGGGACTCCAGAGCACTAGACAGGTGGGGGAAAAAGGTTTACACCTCAGTCACTCTACTTATGAGGGCACTAAATTGCCAATTTCACATGCTAAAATATCAGCAATTTCTAATGTCTCAGTTAAAACAAAAAATGAACACACTCCCTCAACAGTCTGAATTGAAAGAAATGCAGGATCTGTTACATGCAACTGAACAGGTGGGCAAACATACTTTACAATGTGGTTTTGATTCTTTGGATGCTTCCTGCAGAGCAGCTGTCACTGTGTCTGTTATACGTAGGCATGCTTGGTTAAAGGAACAAACTCTGCCTGATCATGTTAAAGCAAAGCTTCTGGATGCTCCCTTATAGCAGGATGTTCTTTTTGGAGTTAAAGCAGAAGAAGTCTTAAAGAAAATGGAGGATAAGGCAAAATCTATGCAGACAGTCAAAGAATTTCTACAGGTACAACCCCCTCGCTTCAGCAGAAATTGGCCAACAAAATATTGGTCCTTTCCAGCTACTGACAGACCACAGAGGGGTAAATACAGACGTCCAAGAGGCAGAGGACAACCACAAGCCCAGTACAAACCTCAACAATGGGGCACTGCAACACAGAAGGGAGGAGAAGACAGGTCCCAAACTACCAGAAGGCAAACTCAATGACTTGCACCTCATCTGGCCAAGCAACACTCTCTTGACAGCCCCCATGGGAGGAAAACTCGCACTTTTTTCAGACAACTGGCACATTGTCACAAAGGACAAATGGGTCCTAGACATAATTTCACGAGGATAACAGATTCCATTTTCACACCTTGCCAATGAAAAGAGGAATGCCAAACCTGCCACAAAATCAATGGGCACAAAAACAAATTACAGCTCTCATGGACATGAGAGCCATTCAACTGGTACCTACTCGAGAGCAAGGCCATGGATTTTACTCAGGATTCTTTCTAGTTCCCAGAAAGGACAATGCCTGGAGACCAATTCTGGACCTTTCAATTCTAAACACCTTCTTACAAGTACCCAAATTCAAGATGCTAACACTACAGCAGCTTCTTCCCATGTTGGGCAAGAAAGCATGGCTAGTAACATTGGACCTCAAGGAAGCATACCTGCATGTCCCTATCAGACAAAGTTGCAGAAGGTACCTCCGTTTCATTGCAGGTTCAACCCATTACCATTTCTCTGCACTGCCCTTTGGCTTATCTACTGCGCCCAGGGTCTTAACAAAATGCCTGGCACCAGTAATTGCATACTGCAGACAAAGAGGAATTCAAATATACCCATACCTGGACGACTGACTCATCCAAGCAGAAAGCAAGGACACCCTCTTACAACATCTGGCTTTTGTAAAACATCTTCTATGTTGCCTGGGGTACACAGTAAACAAAAAGAAATCAAAACTAGTACCCTCACAAAACATGACATTCCTGGGTGCCAGCTTGAATACAACGGCCCGGAAGGCTTATCTGACACCAGACAAACAACTACAACTGACTCAATATTTCAAAACAATGGCAACAAAGACCCAACTACCTGCAAGAAAAATTCTGCAGGCCTTGGGCTTCATGGCATCTTCCATACTACTACTACCATTTGCAAAGCTGCATATGAGGAAATTACAGTGGTACCTAAAAACCGTATGGTCTCAACACAGCCACAGCTTGGACACAATGATATCTCTCATTCCCTGCCTACAACAGGAGTTTCTATGGTGGTCACAGGCATGTCACCTCAACAAAGGTCAGCCTTTCACCTTCCCACCAGCCAGGCAAACTATGACAACAGATGCATCGGACTACGCCTGAGGGGCACACATGGCAGGACAAGTGCGTTCAAGGCGTATGGACTGCAGATCAAAGGAATCTGCACATCAGTCAAAAAGAGATGCTAGCTGTACAGAATGCTCTGACAGCCTTCAAGAATCTATTACATCCAGGACAACTTACAATAAAGACGGACAACACCACAGTAATGTGGTACATAAACAAACAAGGGGGTACACACTCCTACCCTCTATGCAGGCAAGCAATGACCTTGTGGAACTCCGCTCTGGCTTACCAAGTTCAGTTACAAGCTCAATTCCTGCCAGGAAAAAAGAACACATTGGCAGACGACCTCAGCAGAAACATCATGGATCCCCACGAGTGGAAACTGGATCCACAAATATTTGCAATGATAACTCATAAATGGGGCCTTCCAGACATAGACCTGTTTGCCAGTCCTCAAAACTATCAGCTAACAAAATTTTGTACAAGGACACTTCACCATCAAGCTTGGAAAGTGGACGCACTCTCATTCAGTTGGAAAAACCTGACATAATATGCCTTCCCTCGATTGCCTCTCCTCACAAAGGTGCTTCTGAAAGTCAGAAAGGAGAGACCACGACTGATACTCTTAGCCCCAGACTGGCCACGCCAGCACTGGTACCCACTTTTGAGGAATATGGCCCAGGGCCCACCTTGGATTTTACCACAAATTGCCCATTTGCTCACACAGCAAAACAATCAGATTCTTCACAGCCAACTCAAAACCTTAAATCTGGCTGCATGGCAAATCACCTAAGCATCCAGTCAGCTCCTCTTTCCCAAGCAGTTATGGAGGTTATTCTGGAAGCTAGGAGGCCCAGCACCAGGAAGGCCTATTCGGATAAATGGAAAAGGTTTTGCGCCTGGAACCAAGCTAAAGGCCAAAACACACTTCAACCTCACATGCCTCAGATTCTACAGTATTTAACTGAGATGTTGCACAAAGGACTTTCTTTTTCTTCCATTAAAATCCATGCATCGGCTATTTCAGGCCACTACAACACGGATCCACCCTTATTTTTGCATCCACTTCTAAGGCAGTTCCTCAGAGGGGCAAAAAACATTAGACCCCCCAGGAGAGCACCTATACCAACATGGGACCTCAATTTTACTCTGGAAAAACTTGCGCTACCTCCCTTTGAACCAGCTTTCTCTGCAGATCTACAGTTTCTATCATGGAAGACTGCCTTGCTGCTAGCAATAACTTCAGCTAGAAGAGTCTCAGAGCTGCAGGCACTAATGGCAGTGGAACCTTTCCTCATTTTCCATCAAGACAGAGTTTCTCTATGAACTAATCCTTCCTTTATGCCTAAGGTGGTTTCCAGTGTGGCTTTAAATCAAACCATCCACTTACCCACCTTCTTCCCAAATCCACAGAACAAAGGAGAAAGACTCCTGCATTCCTTGGACATTCACAGGCAACTTAGTTACTACTTGGATAAAACTAAGGCTTTCAGAAAATCTGAACAGCTCTTTGTATCCTATGCTACAGCTTCACAAGGGAAGGCCATTTCAAAACAGACCATTTCCAAATGGATAGGACATTGCATTTGTTTTTGCTATATCCATCATGGAAAATCAGTACCTGCTACCATTAGGCCCCACTCTACCAGGGCAACAGCTACATCTACAGCCTTCCTCAGGGGGGTTCCTACCAAGGAGATTTTGGAAGCTGCAACTTGGAGTTCATTACACACCTTTACCAAACACTATCACTTACCACTTTACTCTAAGACTAGAGCTGGTTTCGCCACTGCAGTTCTGCAGGGCCTTCTAGCCTCCTCTAACCCTCTATAACTCCTCCACCCATCCTTAGCTTTGGGATTCTACCCAAGTGTGATGACTGCAGCAGGGTAACACGATGAACATAGTACAGTTTCGTACCTACCATAAATGTAGATGTTCGAGTGTACACCCTGCTGCAGTCCAGGTTACCCTCCATCCATCCCCTCTGATCTCACTGGCTAAAATCTCTACAATACCTTCCTGATGTATTTGCTTACAGCTGGAGGGATTTTGTGTTTGTGCAAAAATGACTTAATTTGGTACTAATTACTGACCACCTTTTTGGGGGCACCTGACATCTGGGGCAAGAAAAACTGATGAAAATGGCATCGATGCATTATATATACCCCTGGTGCACTGACGTCAGGGAAGAAGCGACAGCAACCGACGCCGGTCCAAGACTTTGGAATTCTGGCCGACTGCGGGACCGCCTGACGACAGGATAACCCAAGTGTGTTAACTGCAGCAGGGTGTACACTCGAACATCTACATTTATGGTAGGTACAAAACTGTACTTTATCTGCAAGACAAATTGTGCAGGCTTTGGGGTTTATGGCATCCTGCATTCTACTAATTCCATATGCGAGACTGCATATGAGGAAACTTCAATGGTACCTAAAGAGTTTATGGAGTCATCATTGTCACAGTCTGGAAACAATGATTCCTCTCATTCCCTGCCTACAACAGGAGTTTCTTTGGTGGGTAGAGAAATGTCACCAAAACAAGGGACTGTCATTCACTCTACCCCCTGCCACCCAAACCCTAACTACAGATGCATCAGACTATGTTTGGGGGCCCACCTGGTGGGGAGATGCATTCAGGGCAAATGGAGCCCAAACCAAATGCATCTGCATATCAACCAGAAAGAGATGCTAGCTGTTCAGAATGCTCTGACGGCCTTCAAGGACTTACTGCATCCAGGAAAACTACTAATAAAGACGGGCAACACCACAGTTATGTGGTACATAAGCAGGTGGGTACACATTCTTACCCCCCTTTGCAGACTAGCCATGGCCTTGTGGAACACAGCCCTGACTTACAAAATACATCTTCAAGCTCAGTTCCTGCCAGGAAAACAAAATACTCTGGCAGACGACCTAAACAGAAATCTTATGGATCCGCACGAATGGAAACTGGATCCACAAATCTTCAGCATGTTAACACAGAAATGGGGGAGCCCAGACATAGATCTGTTTGCCTCTCCCCAAAATTATAAGTTAGACAAATTCTGCTCAAGAACTCATCACAAAAAAGCATGGAAAGTGGATGCCCTATCCATCAGCTGGAAAAACCTATCAGTCTATGCCTTTCCCCCTCTGCCTCTACCCTCCAATGTCTTACTAAAAGTCAGACAGGAAAAAACAAAAATGGTCTTAGTTGCTCCGGACTGGCCTCGCCAGCACTGGTACCCACTTATAAGGAATATATCTCAACTTCCTCCATGGTACTTGCCTCAAATACCTCATCTACTGTCTCAGCAGAACAATCAAATTCTGCACACTCCGCTCCAAACTCTGAATCTTGCAGCATGGCTGATCAATTAATTATTGAAACACCACCGCTCAGTAAATCTGTGATGGATGTCATTTTGGAAGCTAGAAGGCCTAGTACTAGAAAATATTATGCTGATAAATGGAAGAAATTCTGAGCTTGGAACCAAGCACAAGGAACAGACACAGCAAAGCCCAATATTCCTCAGATTTTACAATATTTGACTGAGATGCTGGACAAGGACGTATCTTTTTCTTCAATAAAAATCCATGCCTCTGCCATCTCGGCTCATTACAACACAGAGCCTCCCCTCTTTTCTCATCCTCTGCTTAAACAGTATCTTAGAGAGGCCAAACATTTAAGGCCTCTCAGAAGATCACCAACTCCTGCATGGGACCTCAGTTTTGTGCTGACAAAGCTCACCCTGCCTCCTTTTGAACCAGCAGCTACTGCGGATATAAAATTTCTATCTTGGAAAACAGCTTTTCTCTTGGCAGTCACTTCAGCAAGAAGGGTTTCAGAACTACAGGCTCTCATGGCAGTGGAGCCTTTTATTATATTTTACCCGGACAGGGTGTCCCTCAGGACCAATCCTTCTTTTATGCCTAAGGTGGTATCCAGTGTGGCTCTTTACCAGACCATTCACCTGCCAACATTTTATCCAAATCCACAGAACAAGGGGGAGCGGATTCTGCATTCATTGGACGTACACAGACAACTAAGGCTCTGTTTAAACAGGACCAAATCTCTAAGAAAGTCTGAGCATCTACTGGTAGCATTTGCTGCAGGGTCAGAGGGGAAGGCTATGTCAAAGCAGACTATTTCTAAGTGGATAAGCCACTGCATTCATTTCTGCTACTTGTACCATTGTAAACCTGTTCCCAAGGGGATCAGAACACATTCCACCAGGGCTGCCTCTACTTCAGCAGCTTTTCTCAGAGGGGTCCCAACCAAAGACATTCTAGAAGTTGCTACTTGGAGCTCTGTTCATACCTTCACAAAGCGTTATTTGCCTCTCTTCTCCAAATCCAGGGCAGGCTTTGCCACTGCAGTTCTGCAGGGCCTTATAGCCGCTCCTAATGCTATTTAGTTCCATCCTCCCATCCATAACTTTGGGATTCTACCCAAATGTAATGACTGCAACAGTGAAACATGAAGAACATAGTACAGTTGTGTACACTTACCATAAATGTAGATGTTAGAGTGTATTCACTGTTGCAGTCTAAATCTACCACCCATCCCCTTTCTATACCTTTTCTTTCCTTCACTATACACTAAAGCCTTTGTGGTGTATTTGCTTTTAGATGAAGGTAAAGTTTACGTTGCTAAAAGTGCATTTATATGTATTTCTGTTTATTTATATATATATATATATATATATATATATATATATGTGTGTGTGTGTGTGTTTGTGTGTGTATATATATATATATATATATATATATATATATATATATATATATATATATATATATATTTTTTTTTAATTTATTTATTTTTTTTGCTCGCCACTTGGGGGGGCACCTGACATCTGGGGCAAGAAAAACTGAATAAAATGGCGTCGGCTGCATGTTTTATACCCCTGATGACCTGACATCATGGAAGAGGAGACAGCAACCAACGCAGGACCAAGACTTTGTTATTCAGGCCAACTGAGTGCAATCTGCCAGCAGATTACCCAAATGTAATGACTGCAACAGTGAATACACTCGAACATCTACATTTATGGTAAGTGTACACAACTGTACTTTATCCACCAGGTGTGCACTTTGCAATGGGAAACTCCTTTCCCCTTTATAGGGATTTCCTTCTTGCCCAGTCAGTCAAGTGTTTTTCTTTCCTTCCATTCTGTACCAGATGCTGGTACAGGGAATTAAAGAACCTGTGCCTCGTGACCACTTGGGCAGAGGCTTTTATTTAAGGAGTTTTGATTTTTCTACCACCAAAATGGGAAGGATCCTGGAGGACTGTACTGGAAGTTTCCTTTCCAAATCATTTGTCAGGATTCCAAAGTTCAAAATGTTGTTCCTTCAGTCCTTTGTACCTCTGATTCCTTCACTAACTTTCATAGTAAAGCTGGATTTGAAGGGATGCCTGTCATCATTTTCATATTGGCGAACAGTTCAGTTGTTTCTTAAGATTTTCTATGCCTGGCTCAGATTATCAGTTTTTGTCTTACCCTTTGGACTTTTCACCAAGCGTATTTACAAAGTGTCTAGCCCTAGAAATTGCTTATTGCAGACTTCAAGGCATTCACATTTTTCCATACTTGGACAATTGCCTAATCTTTGCAGACTCTCTTGCCAATTTTTGAGTTTTCAACAGCTGTTCAGAATCTTCTTCTTAGGCTATGTTTTCAAATAAACTATCAGAAGATGTTATCACACTTGGGTTATCTGCATGCAGGTAGCCCTCGGTCTGCCCGAATACCAGAGACTTAGTATTTCTGCATGGGTTGCTGCCACTCCAGGACTGACGTCAGGGGTATAAAAACAGGCAGCCGATGCCATTACACCAGTCTGTCTTGCCGAGGAGCCTGAAGCAGTTCGCACGAGTGCCGGTCGGCCGCTACCTGAGTTTTCATTTCCGAATTGAATTACCCTGAACTCTTCTAAAACTAAGTACCCTGTTGGGAATTCTTTTTTTCTTGCTCTAACCGATGTCAGAAAAAGTTAACAATTGTTTTGCCTGTGGAAAGCAAATACCACAACGAGATTTACATTCTTACTGCGTCACCTGTTTAGGCCCAGACCACGATGTGCCTTGCTGTCGGTTTTGTGCCTTTTTCAGCGCCCAAACTATTCGTCGTCAGGTCCTTATTGTCACTAAATACTTTTGTTCTCTATCTCCGTATTCTGAAATAGCTTTGATAAGCCATCCGACTACCGATATTCCGAAAAAACGCAATGATAAAGACAGAGAGCGCACAGGTCCAAAACTGCCGATGATGCTTCCATTAAGCTAGTGACAGGTTCGCCTTTGCAGCCCCTGATGCCCGCTTCATTGAATTCGCATGCCTCTACCGAGACCTGTTCAGAGTCTGGTATGCCGTGAGAATCTTCTTTGACTATGGGACCTGCGGATGTCTCTACCTTGGATGGGTCCAGAGCCGCTGAGCAAGTACTGGGTTCTGAGGAAGTTCTTCGCACTACCGTTGTTCAACACAAACCGACACCTTCTTTTGCATCTTCAGCTCTGTCTAAATATACCGGGTTTCTAAGGCCAAGAGAACGCTCTACACCTAAAAAAACGACAACTAAAGCTCATGCACCTGCTATCTTGCCACAACATCAAATGCTTAAAATAGCAGAAGACCTTATTATGATGATTAGGGGAAGTCTGCCTTCCCCTGCTAAGAGAAAGAGACCTGTCCCCAGCAGCTTCAGCAGACCGAGTCCAACGACTCTGAGATATCTGATTATGAAGACATGCCCTTATCTGCTTATGAGGATTAAGATGCAGAGGAATCCATTACCTCTGCCTCTCCTCCAGAGGATTTTTCTTTTGGTGAAACCTTACATACTTTAAGAGAGTATTTCCACTGGGAATGCCAAGACTATCCTCAGTCCAAAAAGAGACTCAGAGAATTCTAGTTTTGCCACAACGTAGGCCTTTAGCAATACCCCCAGTCCTGGAGGTTGTGGATGAAGTCTTTATGGAATCCAGTTTAACTCCTGATACTTTACCCCCTGCTCCTAGGAAAGCAGACAGGTACTACAGAGTACCGGACTCTCTCAAATTCCTTTTCAAAAATCCTACTGCTGACCCAGAGATCATCTCCCAGGGGGCCTATAGGTATCAAAGCAACTACAGCTAAGAATCCCACCCCTTCGAACAGGGATTCCAGAGCTTTGGAGAGATGGGGTAAGAAAGTATATACCTCTGCAACTCTCGCCATTAGGGCTTTGAATTGTCAGTTTCACATGCTTAAGTACCAACAACATATTATGGAACTTATTAAGCATAAAATATCTACCCTTACAGACTGTACAGAAAATAAAGAATTGCAAGAACTTATGCACTGTGCAAGCCAAGTCAGCAAGCATACACTGCAGTGTGGCTTTGACATCCTAGAAGCATCTTGCAGGGCAGCAGTCACTGGTTCTGTACTGAGAAGGCATACTTGGCTTAAGGAACAGACTGTCAAATCAAAGTTATTAGACACTCCTTTGAAAAAGGACAATCTGTTAGGCACCAAAGCAGAAGTTCTTAAAAAGATGGGAAAAAAAGCTAAATCTATGCAGACAGTCAAAGAATTCTTGCAAGTGCAGCCTCCTAGATTCAGAAGGCATTGCCCCTCGAAACATTGGTCCTTTCCAGCCCCCTCAAGGCCATCTCAAACTAGACAGAGGGGGGATACAAACCCCCTAGACTATGGTCTCCGGGTATGCAGAGATCTAAGCAATGGAGTGCCTCCACCTCTAAAGCAGGGAGTGCTAAGCCACCCCTTATGGAAAGAATTCCCCATGACTTCAAAACTCCACTCCCCACCTCTGCCCAACTGCTTTTGCCCCTATGAGGAAAACCTGCCCTTCACGCAAAAAAAACTGGATTTCCATCACCAAAGACTGATGGGTCCTCAGTGTTGTATCCCAGGGGTACAGATTTTACTTCCATTCACTGCCAACCCCAAAAGGGTTCCCAGACCTTTCTCCAAACCAGTGGGTAGAGGCACAGTACCAAATTCAATCCCTGCTCTCTATAAGGGCAATTCAACCTGTTCCTGCGGAACAGATAGGTCAAGGATTCTATTTTAGACTTTTCCTGGTACCCAGAAAAGAGGGCTCTTGGCGCCCAATCCTAGATCTTTTAATTCTCAACACCTTCCTGGTGGTACCAAAATTCAAAATGCTCACCCTGCAGCAGCTTCTACCTATGCTAGCCAAAGATGCCTGGTTAGTCACCCTAGACTTAAAAGAAGCTTATCTACACATCCCTATAAGGGAGTCATGCAGGAAATATCTACGCTTCAGGGCAGGATCTATGCATTATCAGTTCTCTGCACTTCCCTTTGGCTTATTCAGTGCTTCCAGAGTATTCACAAAATGCCTGGCTCCAGCCATTGCTTACTGCAGACAGAGAAATATCCACATTTACCCGTACTTGGACTGCCTGATTCAGGCAGTCGGGAAATGCTGTCGCAGCACCTGACATTTATAAAAAACCTTCTATCCTCCCTGGGTACACCATCAACGAAAAGAAATCAAAACTAGTCCCCATTCAAAAGATTGTATTCCTGGGAGAAAGCTTGGACACAGCATCCCAGTTGGCATTCCTCACTCCAGAAAAACAAGCCTAGCTGACAGGCTGTTTTACTCAAATGACCACCAGAATCCAGCTATCCGCAAGGAAAATCCTGCAGGCCCTAGGGTTCATGGCTTCATGCATCCTACTAATTCAATATGCCAGACTGCATATGAGGAAACTTTAGTGGTACTTAAGTCTTTGGTGCCAACATTCTCAGGACCTGGGAACAGTCATTCCTGTCATACCCTGTCTAAGGACAGAGTTTCTTTGGTGGGCAGCAGCATGCAACCACAACAAGGGACTGCCCTTTACTCAACCCCACGACGCCCAGATCCTAACCACAGACGCATCAGACTATGCCTGGGGGGCACACATGGATGGCAGGTGCATTCAGGGCCACTGGAGCCTAAGTCAAATTCATCTGCACATCAAAAGGAGATGCTAGCTGTGCAGCACGCTCTGACAGCATTCAGATCCCTACTCTCACCTTCTAATAAAAACAGACAACACCACAGTTATGTGGTACATCAACAAGCAGGGGGAACCCACTCTTACCCACTCTGCAGGCTAGTCATGGCCTTGTGGAACACGGCCTTGGACATGCAGGTCCATCTGCAAGCTCAGTTCCTGACAGGCAAACAAAACTCACTGGCAGACGACTTAAGCAGAAATCTCCTAGACCCACATGAGTGGCACTTAGAGCCCAGCACCTTCAACCTTCTGATTCAGAAATGGGGGGCCTCAAAGGTGGATCTCTTTGCCTCCCCCTACAATCACCAGCTCAGCAAATTCTGCACCAGAACTCCTCACAGCAGGACCTGGAAAGTGGATGCCCTATCCTTCCCAGTGGGTAAATCTCTCAATCTATGCCATTTCCCCCTCTACCCCTTCTGTCAAGAGTATTGCTCAAGATAAGACAGGACAGACCAAGGACAGTTCTGATTGCCCTGGACTGGCCACGCCAGCACTGGTACCCACTCCTGTGCAGCCTGTCATCATTGTCACCCTGGCACCTACACCAGAACCCAACCCTGCTCTCTCAGCAGGGGGGACAGATCTTGCATCTGCAACCGCAAACCCTAAATCTTGAAGCCTGGCTTATTCCTTGACTTCTCCCCCAGTAACCAGCCTAAGCAAGCAGGTACTGGACGTCATTCTTGAAGCCAGAAGACCCAGTACAAGGAAATCCTATGCTGATAAGTGGAAAAGGTACTGCTTCTGGATTCAATCTAAAGGAGAGGACACAACTCTGCCCTCCCTGCCTCTAATCCTGGATTACTTGGCATATCTACTCCACAGAGGCCTATCCTTCTCCTCCATTAAGATCCATGCCTCTGCCATTTTGGCTCATTACAACACTGAGCCACTTCTCTTCTCTCACCCTCTTATCAAACAGTTCCTGAGAGGGGCAAGCAACTTAAGGCTGCCAAGGAGAGCACCCACCTCTGCTTGAGACCTTAACTTTGTACTGGAAAAGCTCATGCTTCCATCCTTTCAGCCTACAGCATCAGCAGAGTTCAAATTCCTCTCTTATCAAACAGCCTTGCTTCTGGCCATCACTTCAGCTAGAAGAGTGTCTGAGCTACAAGCACTGATGGCTGTGGAACCCTCCAATGTTAAGCTGTCTGTCTCGCCTTCCTTCTTGCAGGTTGGGATCGGAGCCGATCCTCTGCTCTGACTCGGCCATCTTCAATAGCTCGAGAGCTGTTTACTGACTTGAGGCTACCCCTTATCCCATAACGCCTAGAGATAACTACCCAGAGCTCGTTTGCCACTTCAGCTGTGAGGTGTCGTTTTTCTGGCTCAGGCTGATATAAAGTTTTTTTGTATAACTTTCTTCACTTGATTTCAACCCTTCTAGTTTTTTATTGTTAACGATAGTCTTGTTTTGTGATAGTTAGCTTGTTAGCTTGTGGTATCCCCCCTTTTTCTTGTAGAACTCGTTTAACTTAGAGAGTCCCCCCCCCCAACCTCTTCTTGTCAGGTTAGCCGTTTAAGTTTGAGGCTTTTCCTTCTACCTTTCTCTTATAGGCTAGCCTTTTAAGTTAGAAGCTTTCCTATTCTCTTAAAAAAAAAAAATCCTTTAGCTATAGTCTTTATAGTAGTGTGTGTTTTTATAGACTGTATTTTGCTTCTGGTTGTTATTGTTATAATTGTTTTTCCTTACTTTCAAGGATGTCGAAGGAATCCAAGGTTTCTGGGTTCAAGAAGTGTGACTCATGCTGTCAGAAAATGTCTCTGACAGATGGGCACACTACTTGCGTCTATTGTTTAGGCGCTGTGCACCTGCAGGACTCTTGTTCTATCTGCCATGCCTTTAGTCCATGAGTCCTGCAGGAGCATAAGAATACGCTTATCCTTAGGGGTCTAAAACCCCAGGATTCACCGGCCAAGAGCTCACAGCCTGTGAAATCCCCTAAACCCACTAAGTCGTTGGTTCCAGGTTTGGAGCCGTCTTCGGTTCAGGGTTTACCTTCCATGTCGGTTCCGGCTGGCATCGACAAGACAATCTCCCCGTCGGCTCCATCAGAGGCTTCAGAGCCGTCGCGGAGCCACAAGAGGTTAAGGTTCCCCTCACTTGAATCCGTGCATTCAGCTCCTCGGTCTTTTTTGCTTCAGAGCGAGCGCAGTCACCGATCCTCTCACTCCTCTCTGTCCTCTAGGCTATCGGATAATGATGTGGCGAGAGTGGTCAGTAGGTTGCTAAAGTCGCAGGCACTAGCCAAGGTGTTGTCCTTCCCTCCTCAACAGGTATCAGCTCAGTCCACTTCTCTCGATGTTCCTCCTCCGACGAGTTCGGAGCCGGAGTTCGTTAGGGTTCAAGTAGTGGAACCTTCTGCTCCGATAACACTATCTCCTTCGGTTCTAACATCTGCTCCGATTCCCTCGGTGGTGCCGTCCATCGAGGGATCTGGGCACTGGGGCTCCCTCGTCGGCTCTGAGGGTGCGAGTGGCATCGGACCCTTGAGCAACCCCGTTCTACCTCTCGGAGCTTCAGCGCAGGTGAGCTCAGCTCCTACACTGGCCTCGGAGCTGTCTCCCTCAGTGCGGAGAAAGATTCCTATTTCTTCGGAACCGGAGCTTTCTCTGCATCGTGGCAGGGACGCCTTCGATGTCGTGCGGAGTGTGCTGGCCACTGAGTCAGCTCCACTATCAGCCCCACCGGCTCCGTCCCCTGTAGTGCCTGTGCCAACCTCTGTTACTCTTCCAGACCCCAAGCGTAGGGAACCGATGCTCCAGGACTCCCCATTGGGTGTTTCCTCTTCTTCCGAGGCCTCCCCTGATCTCACAGAGGAGCCCCCTCGGAAGAAGAAGTGCAAGAGAAAGCACATTGACTCCCCTGAGTCTGTCACTTCTGATACAGACTTAGATGAATCGGAAGGGTCCCAGAGATCCCCCTCTGAAGATGTTTCCTTTTTGGATATCCTGGAGATGCTCAAGCAGAGGGGGAACTGGAATCCCTTAGCCCCTTCTGAGGATGAGTCTGTATTTCTGGATGCCTTCGGTTGCTGACCTTCCACCTCCTGGGTGTCTCCGCCTTTCGATCCACTTATGACAGTGGTGGCTCGAAAGGCTTGGTCAGCTCCGGATACAGTGGAACCAACTCCCAGGAGACCTAGTAAGTTTATTACAGCACCCCAGGATAAGCAGTTCCTTATGAAAGGTGTCCCTGTTGATGCTATGGTGGTAGCAGCAGCCACAAAAAAGGAGTTAGCGGAGACTTCTTCGTCTGTCCATCCTCCTAACAAGGAGTCTGGGATGATGGACGGATATGGGAAGCGAATGTTCACTTCAGCGACCTTCTCTATGAGGTCACTGAACTACTTGTGTCATTTTACTTGCCTTCAAAGGGATCTCCTTAAAGAGCTCGGAGATACCCTCCAAGATCCAACAGCTGAGGGAGCACAAGCTAAGGTGGCTTCCCAGCTAGCGATGCTTAATTCTGTTGTTAACTCCTCCATGAGGCTCATTTCCTATGCAGCTGATGGGGCGAGTAGAGCCGCTGGTACTGGGGTGGTCCTTAGGAGGCATGCCTGGATGCGGCTGTGTAACTTTGTGGAACCCTTTCAAGCATCCTTCACCAACACTCCCTTTGATGGTTCCTTTCTTTTTGGACCACAGGTGAAAGACACTTTGACTAGGTGTGAGCAAGAAGGGAAGACTCTCTCTGCCGTGGGAGTCCGTTTTTCCACTCCCTCTAGACCCTACCCCAAGGGTCAGAAGAGTGGTAATATGTGGTTCCGTAAATCTCAGGGAGCCTTGCCTGATGCACAGTGATTTTTCTTCCAGAGGCAGAGGGGGAAACAATAATAATAGACGCCGCCCTCGTGGCAGAGGGGGTCCGCAGAACCAGGGCAACAGAGAATCCTTCTCTGATAAGCCCTTTCAGCATCCCTGAAGGGTTGCCCGGCTGCTCATCTCTGGAGGCAGTCGGGGGAAAACTTTCGCTGTACCCAAAAGCCTGGCAAAGTTTAACACAAGACAGATGGGTATGGTCCGTTATATCCGGAGGTTACAAAATTCCCCTTCCTTCAAACCCCCCTTGCAGTCAAGGAAGACCCTCCCAGATGTTCCATCCAATCTGAGAGAGCAAGCAGTAATAGAAGTTTCAAAACTACTAGAAAAAAGAGCCATCCAGGAAGTCCTGGCAGACAAGCACGGATCCAGAACTTACTCAAGGTTCTTTTTAGTACCAAAAAAGACAGGGGACTGGAGACCGATTCTGGATCTCAGCAGACTAAACAGATCTGTACAAAGAACGAAGTTTCGGATGGTCACGCTGCAGTGCATTCTACCCTTTCTGGGTCAGGACAATTGGATGTGCTCTCTAGATCTTCAGGACACGTACTCCCTTATAAAGATGGACAGGTGCTCCAGAAGATATCTTCGCTTCCGGCTGGGGGCCAGTCATTATCAGTTCAGAGCTCTGCCCTTTGGTCTCACCACAGCCCCCAGGGTGTTTACCAAATGTATGGCAGTGGTTACGGCTCACCTGAGGAGTCAAGGATTCCAGGTGTTTCTGTATCTAGACGACTGGCTCCTTACTGCTACCACCAGGCATCAACTCATACAAGCATGGGGACTACACAATCTCAATCTGCTCACAGCTCTGCATCACAGTAAATTTCAAAAAATCTGCCTCGTTGCCCTGTCAATCTATCACTTATATAGGAGCAGACTTAGACACAAGGGATATGTTTGCAAGGCTACCGCCAGAAAGGGTGTCCGCAATTCATCAGCAGGTACAGGTTCTGATGCAGAACAAATGGATCCAAGTCAGGTACGTCCTTCAAACTCTGGGCTCCATGGCAGCAGCCATTCTCCTAATCCCACTGGCACACTTTCATATGAGGATTCTTCAATGGCTTCTATACACGCAGTGGTCTTTCCAAGAGCTACCCATGACGTACGAGATCATGATCACGGACGCATGCAAAAGGCATTTTTCTTGGTGGATGGTCTTCCCACTAGTTACTCAGGGCAGACCTTTCATACAACCCCCTCCGGTAGCCACAGTGATGACAGATTCCTCCCTGATAGGGTGGGGGGGGGGCATTATCTGGGCAGGACAGTCCAAGGCACGTGGCAACCACACGAGTACCATCTGCATATAAATGTCCTGGAAATGAGAGCTGTGCTCCTGGCGTTGCAAGCCCTTCAAGGCTCTCTTCCTCCTGGTACCATTGCTATTCAAACGAACAACATGTCAGTGGTGTGGTACATCATCAAGCAGGGCGGAACACAGGTCCTACCCCCTATGTCGAGAAGCACTCAGGCTTTGGCAGCAGGTGATTTCCTCTCAACGTTTTCTGATTGCGACGCACATCCCTGGGAGATCCAACGTCATAGCAGACAGGCTCAGCAGAGCTATTCTAAAGCCTCACGAGTGGTCTCTGATTCAGGATATTGCGAATGTTGTTTTTTGCAAATGGGGACAGCCTTGCTGCAATCTCTTTGCCACCCCCTTCAACAGCAATTGTAGCAACTACTTCTCCCTTCTCTCACTTCTGGGTCACACACCCAGAGACAGTCTAGTCCACGATTGGCCCCAGGGACTTCTTTATGCTTTTCCTCCATTCCCTCTGATACCCAAACTTATACAGAAAGCAATATCGTTGGGTTGCAAAATGATCCTCATTGCTCCCTACTGGCCTCGACAGATATGTTTTTTGTTCCTGCACCGTTACCTTCTTGATCTACCCTGGACTCTGGACCCAATTCCAGACCTCCTGTTTCTTCAATCAGTCGGGTTGCATCAATCCCTAAAAACCCTCCAGCTCACAGCTTGGTTGCTCCACTCAAACCTTAGCCAGGCTTCCCAGCATTTTGTGACATTATTGTGTCCTCTCACAAGTCTACAGTGAGGAAAACTTATGCTAGCAAATGGAAACGTTTTTCTTGTTTGGCAGAGACTAGAAATGTGGATCCCTTCTCAGCCCCAATCCACGAAATCTTGGAATTCTTAGCTGTGCTGTTTCATTCAGGGTCCGCTGCTTCTACGATCAAGGTACAAATGGCGGCCATTTCTAACTTTCATGTTGGTTTTTCGAACTCTAACATTGTCTCATAAGCTATGTAAAGCTTTTTTGAGAGGGGTAACTCTTTTTAGGCCTCCAGTGAGGGATCCCCCTCCTCCTTGGGACCTTAATTTAGTCCTAACCTCCTTAATTCTGCCCCCTTGTGATCCAGCAGCTTCTTGCTCTATCAAGTTCCTATCTTGGAAGACACTCTTTCTGGTAGCTATTACTTCAGCCAGACATGTCTCCGAACTTCAGGCGCTATGTGCTCGTCCTCCTTACTTGGTTTTTCATAAGGACAGGGTTGCTCTGAGAACTAATCCCTCATTTCTCCCTAAAGTCTGCTCAGAAAGTAACTTAAACCAATCTATAGTTCTTCCTGTTTTTTCCCCTTATCATACCAACAAGGTCTTCCTGTTTTTTTTCCCTAATCATACCAACAAGGCAGAATACAAACTACACCAATTGGATGTTCATAGGCAATTGCGCTTTTACCTGCACAGAACTAAAGTAGTAAGGAAATCGGACCAACTATTCCTCTCTTACACCTTGGGCAAACAAGGTCTCCCAGTTTCCAAGGTAACCTTGTCCAGATGGTTGTCGCACACTGTTACTTTCATTCATCAGTTAAGGAACAAACAGTTACCTATTAAACCGAAAGGTCATTCTGCTAGGGTCTTGGCCACCTCTGTAGCCTTCCAGTCTAGGTTGCCCATGGATTCTATCTGTGCAGCTGCCACGTGGGCAAACCCTCATACCTTGGATATGGTCTCTAGGAGCAGAGCTGACTTTGATTCCACTATTCTGAAGTGTCTGTTCCACTGAGCAACCCAGGATGTTGGGTGCTAGGGACGCTGTCCCAACCAGCAAAAACGAAGGCAAGATAGACAACTTAATATAAAGAAGTTATGTACCTACCATAACATTCCATGTTAGTTGTCTTCATCTCGCCTTCCTTCTTGCATCCCACCCTCCACCCCCCTGTCCTAGTGGATCGAGAGGAGCTTTTTGTTCTGTTTCACTGGCTGTGTGTCCTCTTGTGTCCTTTTTTGACCTAAGAGAATATGGCAGGTATAGTCAACTGGTTCTTCACTGAATTATTATGTTGTTATGTCTGGTTTTAGCTATTTCAAACGAGATCTGGGTAACTATCGCTAGGCATTATGGGATAAGGGGTAGCCTCGAGAGTAAACGGCTCTCGAGCTATTGAAGATGGCCGAGTCGGGGCCGTGCATTGGCTCCGATCCCAACTAGCAAGAAGGAAGGCGAGATGAAGACAACTAACCTGGAACATTATGGTAGGTACATAACTTCTTTTTATTTTCCATGCTGACAGGGTTTCCCTCAGGACTAACCCTTCCTTTATGCCTATCCAGTGTGGCTCTCAACCAATTTATCCATTTGCCGACTTTCTTCCCTAATCTTCAGAATAAAGGGGAAAGGATCCTGCACTCCTTGAAAGTGCACAGACAGCTCAGATTCTACCTTGATAGGACTAAGCCCTTCAGGAAGTCAGTTACTAGTCAGCTTTGCACCAGGGGAAGAGGGCAAGGCCATTTCATTTCCAAGTGGATAGCACACTGCATCCATTTCTGCTACAAGCACCATGGGAAACCAACCCCTCAGGGTGTTAGAACACATTCTACTAGGGCAACTTCTACCTCTACAGCATTCCTCAGGGAAGTCCCTACCAGGAATATCCTGGAAGCTGCTACCTGGAGTTCTGTACACACCTTCACCAAGCATTACCACCTGCCTATGTTTTCCAAATCCAGGGCAGGTTTTCCAACAGCAGTCCTGCAAGGCATACTAGCCAACCCCATCTCTTCGTGACTGCCTCCACCCTTCTTCATCTTTGGGAATCTACCAAAGTGTGATGACTGCAACAGTGAAACACGAAGAACATAGTACAGTTGTGTACACTTATCATAAATGTAGATGTTCGAGTGTACTCACTATTGCAGTCCTAGTTTCCTTCCCTCCAGCCCCCTTGTCTGTCTGTCTCTCTCTATGTCCATTACTCACCCCTTTCAAGGGTATTGGTATTGGTATTTACTTTTTACTAGTGGTGTTTTCCCCACCATAACTTAGCTCCCTATTTGGGGGCTGCTGACATTTGGGGCAAGAAAAACTGATGTAATGGCGTCGGCTGCCTGTTTTTATACCCCTGACGACCTGACGTCAGTCCTGGAGCGACTGCAACCAACGCAGAAATAGTAAGTCTCTGGTATTCGGGCTGACTTAGGGCTACCTGCAGGCAGATAACCCAAGTGTGATGACCGCAACAGTGAATACACTTGAACATCTACATTTATGGTAAGTGTACACAACTGTACTTTTTCTCTCATCCCTAATTAATCCTTCTCACAAAATTGTATTCAAAGTATGATTGCTGCATTCTGCCCTGGAAAGAGCCTTTCTTCCTCCAAACAAGGTAGACCTGTTTCTTCGATCAATACCATGTGTCTGACCATGTGTCTGCTAAGGGATTTTTTTAGGATTTTGGGTTATATGAGCTTGATGATCCCCATGTTTCCTTGCCCATGTTCTATATGGGGAAAATGGTGCTTACATCATTCTAGGTTCAGCATCGATACCAGGTGTCCTTTCAGATCCCAGTCCTAGTGTTTCTAAAGAGGGAGATTCAAAGGTGCCTAGACCAGATATCTCTGGTTTCCCATTCTCTCTTCTGACCCCCCCCCCCCCCCATGGTCTGTCATTACAAATGTGTCAGCCCTGGTATGGGGAAGAGTTTCAAAAGGGGCAAAAGTGTAACCTCTCTGCAGTCCTCATGACAGACAGAAGCACATACGTATGAGATGTTGGCACTGATAATAACTTTGAAACCCTTAAATTATCTCTGCTCTTCAGGACCTCTGCAAGTTTACACATGTAGCACCACTGAGGTGTGGTACATAAGCTGGTTGGTATCAGATCTTATCCTGTTTGCAGACTTGCTGTGATATCTTGGGAGAGAGATATTCTGCTCAGATTGACCCTTCAGGCTTCATACATTCCATTAGAGCAAAACATGAATGCAGACAAGCTCAGCAGGACCAGGATAGACCCTCCAAAAATGGAAACATCATCCTGTGGTCTCCCAAAAATAGATGCAGCTGTGGGGAACACCAAAAATCGATCTGTTTTCCTGCTGTCATAACAGACAACTGTAAAAATTCTCAAACCACAACTGGATACCAAATGCTCTCCTTGTGAAAAATAAAAATAAACCATGCATTGAAACAGGAAATGTTCAGGTTTGTACGTAAATTGTATTTGAGACATCATTTTTCTATGCTTTTAAATAAGTAATGTATGTGATAGAGATGTCTTATTATCTAATAGTGATTCAGATACAAGTTTCTTTTCATGCATGAGGGGGAATTTTTGAATAACATAAATAGCACTGATGTGGAAACTTTGAATGCTTATTGTAAAATAGATGTATCCACTATTCCAACAGTGAATAAATATATTCCCCCCTTTGATAATATACATATATCCCACTTTAATTCTATGATAAGTTTTGGTGGTGAAAATATATGTGAAAAAGTAATAAGAAACGATATAAGTTACAATTTGACTTTAAAAGGATGTCAAGCATTAAAAACACTATGTAATAGAAAAGATTTAGTAATAAAAACCCTCGGATGAGGGCAATAAGATAGTGATTATGAATGTGTTACAGTATTATAAGATGTGTATGGAACATTTGGAGAAGACTTAAGTGTACATAAAGTGTGATAGAAAAGAAAATGAACAAGCAATGCTTAATTATGAAAAAAATGTTAGATGGGAGTGTAAGGTTAGGTTATTTCACAGAAAAGGATGTGAGAGATAAATTGTTCAATAGGAATAGTGAGAAGGCTGTTTTTTTTTCTGCTTGGCGAAAGTCCATCAAAGTTTAGAGAATCCCCCTGATAGACCTATAATATCTGCATGTAAATACTTCTTACATAACATCAGCTTAGTGTTACATAAAATCTTGATGCCTTATGCACAAAAATCACCAGCATACATACAGGACAGTTTTGATTTCTTGGATAAAATTTCTTGTATAATTTGGAATGTTGTTGTCTTTTGGCTTTTCCCGGTTAGGGGTCGCCACAGCGGAACTCCGGTCTGCTAATGATTGGCAGTTTATTTTCACGAACGCCGAGGTGCCAGCTCGACGTTCAACATTCAACGAAGGCACGCCCATTTACGCACATCTTTCGAACGCCCAGCCAACCGCGGGGAGGACATGCATACTCCACACAAAAGGCACTCTCTGCACTCCAGCCGGGAATCGAACGGTAGAACCTCTTGCTGTGAGGCAACAACGCTACCGCTGCACCACCGTGGAATTCTCGTAATTTGGAATAAGGAGAAATATTGGCTGGTCCTGGATGTTAAAAGCTTATATACAGGTATTAAGCATGAAGATGGAATAGAAGCTATTAAATATTTTGTAGATGACGGTCCCTTTTCTAATTTCATTTTAGATTTGGTTGATTTTTGTTTAAAAAAGAATTATTTTTATTTTAATGTTTTATATAGGCAAAAACAATGTACAGCGATGGGGGCAGCTTTTGCCCCCATGTATGCATATCTTTTTATGGATTTTTTGAAATTTCTTTTTTGTTTAAGTTAAACTTTATGAAAAAATGTTAATTTTTACTTTCTCAACATAGATGATTTAATATTTATATGTGAAAGTGGTTGGGAAGAAATAGAAGATTTCATAAAAGAATTGCACAAAAACCCATTTGGTTTAGCCTTTGATGGTTTACAAAAGGTTAGCAGAGTTATATATTTAGATCTTGTGTTCGAAGGGGACAAAAATGGAAAGATTGTAACAAATATTCACAGAAAATTTGTAGATGGCAGCCAGTACCTTCAGGCTACAAGCTGCCATCCACCTCATGTTTTAAAAGCTTTACCTTATGGTGAATTGTTACGCATTTCAAAACTTTGTAGTGATAAAGCTTTGTTGGCACGAGAAATGAACGAAACTGTAAAAAGATGTTTAAAGCAAGAGGTTATAATATTAGTGATGTGCAAGAAGCTCAAAGTAGAGTTTGGAAAGGAGTAGAAGGGACAGATAGTAGAAGGGGGAGTAATAGATTAACTTTTATGACTAGAGCAAGTGAAAGGGATGACAAATATAGTGGATCCTTTATACTTTGTATCAGTTTATAATATTAAAAGCTAAGAAATAAAATAATTAATAGAACATTATTGGAAGTACCTAATACAGGACAAATTTTTGGCTAGTATTTTCCACAAAAGCCCTTTTTTTCTTATACCAGGGGCAAAAAATTTTGAGAGACGTGGTTGTACATGGTATGTTTACCATGCCAACCATAGAGTTAATAAGAGCTCCATCTGTTAAAGGAACTTTAAAATGTGGTAGGTGCAATATATGCTCTTATATTGTAACTACATTTCACAGCATGAGTCATATAAGATTTGAACCTAGGGGCACTTTCTTTTGTAAAAGCAAGGGGGTAATATATGCCCTAAAATAGCCTTGTCACTTATATAGGTGAGACAAAGAGAGAATTCCCTACAAGGTTCATGGAACATTTAAGAGACATAAAAAATTGTAGGGAAGATAAAGTGATTGCTTCACACTTTAAAAATGTTTCATGAAAGTAATGCTAATCTATTGCAATTTATTATTTTGGAACAAATTGAATGTATAGATGTTACAGATGGAATACTAAAACAAAAATTATTGTATAACGAAAGTATTTTTATTTTAAAATATAACACTAACTCCTAAAGGTTTAAATAATGAATTGAATTGGAAATGTTTGCTTTAAGAAGTTAATTGTTCTCTTTTATTGTTTAATTGATTTATGAGATGTAATTAAGAATGAAGTATGTAAAGAGTGTTTTTTTGTAATTTTTTATTCCATGAAGGTGGTAACACCAAGGCGCTAGAATAAATTATTCCTGTTTTTTGGTATGTGATCTCTCTTTATTTTTAAGTAACAAGGAGAGCATTTGGTATCCAGTTGTGGTTTGAGAAACTTGAGGTGGAAGTGTTTTAACAAACTGTAGAAATTCTGCCCCAGAACTCCTAGCTCACAGGCCTGGAAAGCAGATGCTTTTTCATTCCCATTGGCAGGAATGTTGCTGTATGCCTTTCTGTTAGTATACCAGATTTACTGTCTCAAGATGGGTTGTTTGATGCACCCCAACCTGAAAACTCTTCAGCGAACTGTCTAGATAATAGAATTTTGATACCCTTTAGGCACCCTTTTTTCTTGAGGACATGCAGCAGTTACTAAAGGAGATGAAAAAATGTGTTACAAGGAAATTTTGTATAGAAGTGGGAAAGATTTTCTAGTTGGTGCCAGTACAGGAGTCAGGACCCTCTTCAGGCCGTGCTGGCTCTGGCTGTTTATTATTTCTAAGAGTTGCTGTCCTCTTGCCAGTCTTAGCCTTCTGTCAAAGTGTATTTGTCAGCCATCTCTGCTGGTCTGTTGCTTGGTCCCCGACTTTCTTACCATACTGAAGTTAAACAGTTTTTGAAAGGGTGTTGCAAATCTGTCCACCTAGGAAACCGGTCTCCTCCTTGGGACCTAAACATTGTGCTTACTACTACTAAATTTGAACTAGCTCATCCTGCTGAATTGAAGTTCCCAACATAGAAGACATTTTACTCATTGCTTTGACATCTGCTAGGAGAGTGTCTGAGTTACAACCACTGGTGACAAGTCAACTCTACTTCAGTTATCACAATGACATGGTTTCTTTGAGAACTAACCCTTCTTTTATGCCTAAAGTGACATCAAAGACTGTTTCATCTCCCTCTCTTTTTTCTGAAGTCAAGAATAATGGAGAAATGATTCTTCACACACTGTATCCACAGGCAGCTCATGAGAAGACTTGAGCCTTCAGCTGTTTGTCAGCTGTGAAGAAAGAGGAAAGGACAAGCTGCGTCAAAGCAGAGTATTTTCAGGAATTTGTCTCATGCTATCCTCGATATAAACCACTTCCAGGCAAGGTTAGGGCCCATTCTGTGAGGGCTTTGGCTTCTTTGGTGGCCTTCTGAAAAGGGGTGGACTGTAGAAGTGTTCTAACAGTAGTAACTTGGTCTTCTCTGTATAACCATGGTAACCACTAAAAACTGGATTCAGTTTCAAGGTTCAGAACAGGCTTTCCTATGACTATGCTCCAGCGGCTCCTGGAGTCTGTTTACTGGCCTCCTCCCTCTTTTAACCTTCTAAACTGTGGTAATTTACCCATAGAGGTTATAGTACTGCAACAGATCTATATGTTGAACGTAGTAGGTTGTGTAAGTAAACTTACCAATAACAGTAGATGTCTTAATGTAGATCATTGTTGCATTAGCCTCCCCCCCTTCACCCCTTTTATTTTGGCAGTTTTCCTTTTGTGCTGACAGGTGTGGATGTATACACACTTTTGTATATAACTTTGTCAGATTGTTTCCTTGCCTCTCTTCCTAAGCAAACAAAATGTCCTGGGGTAATTTGCACTTCCTGTGTCTTTATATGGACCTCCTTTCAAGCACCTGACATTTAGAGTGCATGGAATGTGCCTTTAAGCTTTGAAAAGCTGACAGGTTATCAGGGTAGGACCCATATAGCTTATGCTACTGAGGCAGTGGTCTGTTTGAACTTCAACTGTTATGATAAATTCAGTTATCCAACTGTACTTTTGTGGTTGTTAAAAGTTCATTATGCTTACTTTACTATACTTTTCTTCTTCTTTTGCCTGCTGCCATCATGGCTGCACTGGATTTGATTGCGGGTTACTTCCATATTTCTACATCATGAACATCATGAAGCACAGAAACTTTCTACAGTTTTTGCGGCAGTGAAATAAAACTTGTATTTCATTCTTTTGTCTAGAGATTATTTGAGCAATTACACACACGTGGGAGAGAAGAAAAAGTGAAAGGAATTTCGTAGCAACACTGGCATCGAAATGCAATTACTAAAAGACATTAAATTGAAAAGACAAACAGAGTGAAAATTGGGAAGGAGTCAAGTTTTTATTCTTCCATCAATGAAGAAATAAGATACATCTGGGGACTGCTGTCTAAAACTGACAGAATGACAATTTCCAGTCAGTTGAGAGGATAACATGAATCGCTTTTACTTCTGGAAATGGTGAAGGATAAGGAAAAGTGCAAGAGTGTATTGCATTTTGCAGGAATGACAGCTTATAGCAAAAGTAGTGCAGAGTTGTCCAGTCTGCATTGTATATCATAACAGTCCAAAGATGAAATACTAGCTGATATTCAGACTACGCACAAGTTTTTTTTTCCAAAGATACCTTGAATCTCTCGTGTATATTATTTTTTCAGTTCATGAAATAATGAAACCAACGCATAGAACAAAGGCAGGTACGAATAGTGCATTAAAAGTCTGTATTCCTGAGAAAAGGAATACTTGATATTGTCATGTCTAACAATTGTCCAGAGTGTAAAAGGCAAGAATTCAGTAAATGGGTACGTGAATGGAAATTCACACATATACAACATCCAACCACACTTTCCATAATCCAGGGAGCAAATTGAGGGGAGTGCCCGCACAGTGAAAAATGTCAAGAAAAAGAGCTGTATCAAAAAAATATGAGAATTGTCATCTTACTCATTTGTTAAGGATTCAGACTTTCATCAGCGTAATGGTTATTGTGCAGAAAGTAAAAAAAAAAAAAAAAAAAAAAAGATTTAGTACTGGAATGAAATTAGCACAAACTGATACAGAAACTTCAGAAAGCTACCATAGGTTCATAGGTAGGTACTAGGCTATCTGTCCGAAGGCATTTATAAGCCTAGCCAAAATGTGTTGGCTTTCGCCGCCCCCTTAGATTAGTTTCCTGTGCCTCTGTCCAGCAGAGCCACTAAAGTGATACCGGGGTAAACATTGTTTCCCATCCACTCATCAAGGTTTCTCTTGCAGCGTGCTAGCAAGGAGCTCTGCCTAATTTAGATTGGAATCTTGTTCCAAAACATGGGAATTTTCTGGGACAGGAATCTATCCCTCCAGCACGTCCTATTTATTGTTGTGGTGAGGTTTAGATCTCTAGAGCGTGTGGCTCGAGGGGATAAGGTTTTCTTTAGGTGGAGCATGTCCATCAGTTCTGGATTGGACATAGCCTTGTATTTCTGGCAGAAATCACGTCTGAGAAGGCGGTATGCAACCGAGTACAGCTGGAGTTTCTTCAGTCGAGCTGCATAGGGCATCTGTTTGAGGCCAGTGATCCTCTTGGTGGGGTACTTCTGTGGTCCTTCTAGCTGTTGCAGGTGTCTTGTAAGGTACATCCCAAATGGGGCGTTGTTCTCTATGATGGGTCTAATGAGTGATGAGTAGAGGGGGGCACAATGACCTCTTTTGATCTGGATGCAAACCCTTTTGTGATTAGGTGGGCCACATAGCAGGATCTTCTAACCACATTGGCAGTGTGATTATCAAAGGAGAGATTACTATCCACCTGGGTCCCCAGATCCCTTATCACGTTTTCCGTATTTAGGGGACTACCACCCATGTGGCAGATTGTAGGTACTTTATTTCCAAAGGGAATAACTTTGCACTTTTTGGCATTTAGCTTGAGGCCATGATTTTTACACCAGGTATCTGTCTCAGTGAGACCGTTTTGGAGAATGTCTGTGTCAGCCAGTGAGTCAGTTATAGCCCCTAGTATGCAGTCGTCTGTGAACATGGTCAGCCATAGTCCTCCTGTGCTTGTCTCTACCTCTGAGAAGTATTTGCCGAACAGGAGATGTTATAGGACTGAGCCCTGGGGAACGTCACTTGTAACTGGTTGAGCGTCAGACCTAGCTCCCGCAACTCTCACCATGTGGGTTCTGTCCGTGAGCCATTTGGCAACCCATCTTGTGACATAGGGGTTTATGTTCAGGCTGGTGAGCTGGTCTATAATACCAGAATGGGGAATGGTGTTGAACGCCTTTGCGAGGTCTAGGTAGGCTGTGTGTGCCACCTTTCCCTCGTCTATAGCCTTGGTAACTGTCTCAAAGAAGTCCACCAAGTTTAGGAGACATGATCTGCCCTTAAAGCCAAACTGGGTAGGGTCCTTTGTTTGGAGATTCCCAATGTGTCTGTTAATGAGTTCCATGATGATGCGCTCCATAGCCTTGCAGGCCAAGCTAGTCAGGCTTATAGGGCGATAGTTCCTGGGGTCTATTGTGGCTCCACCTTTGTGGAGCGGAATAACCGTTGCTGTGCACCACTCTATGAGTACATAGCCTTTGGAGAGGCTGAGTTTGAACAGTGTATTTAGGTGAGGGGTTAGTTCATCTTTGAGCTTGTGTAGGACGCAGCCTGGGACACCGTCCGGTCCCATTGATGCTGTATTTTTGGCTTTGGAGAGGGCTATTTTAATCTGAGTGTCTGTGATTTCAGGGGCTCTACATTCTTCTGGTATGGTTATGGGCCCTTTTCTGGGTGAAGTTTGCAGTGAACCTGTCTGTCAGGATGTTGGCAATATCGGTTGGTTCAGTGTATTTTGTGCCATTCTGCACTAACTCCGAGCAGATCTGAGCATTGCCACTTAGATTCTTGACATAGCTAAAGAATGCCTTGTGGTTATCTTTGGAGTCCTTGGCAAGTTTTCTTTCAAAGCTCGCCTTGAACGATTTTATGAGGGCTCGTAGTTTCTTGCTGATACTGATCAGGGATGTCTTCCCTTTTTGGGATTTTACTATTTTCTGTACTAGTTTCCTCCTCCTATTATATAGCTTGTTTGTGGCAGGGGTCCACCAGACTGGTTTCCTTTTCTTGGAGGAGTGAGTCTTGGTTTTGCTTGGGATAGCATGATCCATGCATTCTTGTAGGTGCCCCCGTAGAATGCATTAGTAAAGGATTTTGCAGCTTGGACAGCGTTATCCTTTAGCATAGAGGCTTTGAAACTTTCCACCTCCGTCTTAAGTAACGGGAAGTTTGCTTTTGAAATGTTTTTCACGGTGGTTTCCTTGTCCGGGGGTGGGGGCGGAATGTGGATATCCAAAGTGATTTGTTTATGGTCAGATCTAACCAGCGAGGGGTTGACCTCCGGTGTGGAACACTGGTCGCCCATGTTGGTGATGACCAGGTCCAATATGTTGTCACCTCTGGTGGGAGTGTTGACCAGTTGTTCCAGGGCGTTTGAGTGTATAAATTTTAGGAAATGTTGGGCAAGGGAGTTGGTACTTGAGTAGTTCTCCCAGTTAATGTTTGGGTAGTTGAAATCACCCAATATTAGGGTTTGGTAGGACCTTTATTACCCAGTGTTTTCAGAAATGCGGAATGGGGGTCCTGGGACATGATGGGTGATCTGTAGCAAGCTACAATTTGAATTGCAGTTTTGCCCATTGTTAGTTGCACGTGGATAATCTCTGAAGCATCGTGCTGTGCCACTAACCTGGCGGTGTGGGTATCCTTGATGAATATGAATACTCCCCCGCCTTTTGTATTTCGGTCTGGGTTCTGTGGCCAAAATGTATGGTATGAGTTGTAGCCTGTTAGTGCTGGGGTGCTCTCTGGAGCCTTAAACCAGGTTTCGGTTACTGCACATATATCGATTTTCTCCATACTGAGGAGTGCCTCGAGTGCGTGCATTTTGAGGTTTAGACTTCTGGCATTGAGTAGTATTACCCTCAGATT
Source organism: Protopterus annectens (assembly GCF_019279795.1). Taxonomy (NCBI): domain Eukaryota; kingdom Metazoa; phylum Chordata; order Ceratodontiformes; family Protopteridae; genus Protopterus; species Protopterus annectens. Next base: position 492,849,277 of record NC_056737.1, on the reverse strand, counting down.
TTTGTTACCTGTGCTATTTACGGGGGTGGATTTATCTTTTGAGCCTTGCCTTAAAATGGCACTATGGGGGTGGCAAGAGCCTTGGCCAGTATTTGAAAGCCTAAGGGTGACAGGTGCAAGCCGTCTCTAGCGAAGCAGCATGGCTTGTCGAGTATGTCATCCCAGGCAGACAGACATTGAATCCCCTTTGAATGACACCAGAAACTTAGCCAATTGTTGAAATTAATAATTTTTTCTTTATACCGTGGCATCATTCTTGGTGAGGGCAGGATGCTACTCAGGGTCAGGGTCATACCGGCCTGGGCTATGTTATTAGAGAGCTCTTCCATGTCTCTCTTCATGTATTCCAGGGAGGTACGGCTCAGGTCATTCACACCAACATGGACAATGACAGAGTCGTATTTGTACTTGTTCTGGAGTGATCTGAGTGCTTGTGTTATGTGGCAGATCCTGACACCCGATAGGCAGCTATAACAGTAACCTTCTCCTTATCCAGATTTACTGGTTGGCGATAGTGTGAGAAGGCAAAAGTTACAGAAAAGGCTTCCAGTCTGAAGCTGAGGTATTTCATGATGTCATAAATTCTTACTAAGCTTATAGCCAAGGAGACCATCAAGGAGCTTAGTCCCATTACGTAATACTGGTAACAGACTGACAATGCCCCACTGAGTAGACATTCTCCAGATATTCCTTATGAAAACGTGTGGTTTGTCTAGTCATCCAGACTGGTTTTACTGGTTGAGACTAAATTTATAATCAGTTTTGGTACTTTATTTCCAAAAGGTTTAAATCAAGAAGTAAATACTCACATTGGGTAAATATTTATATGTAATTCTGATAAACATCTGAGAAGTTTCATATGGGTGTGTATCACTATTTTTTGTGCTATGTGAGTGTTCCTATATTAGCTATATTAGCTAATTGATGTAATTTAGTTAATTAAGTAATTAAGATTTAGTATAAAATGTTCTGGTTTGGTGTATAATTTATTCCCTTTGAAGGCTTACAGCCGAGGTACCAGGAAGCACCAGTAAATCTTTGGAAACCATCATTGTGACTCCAGTGTGGACTGTTTTGGTACAGTTTTTGTTCAGCTTTTTTCGTGTTCATGTTTTTGGTTCTACTTGGAGTTTTTTAATGGTTTTAAAGGTTGCTAAGGAAGTATTCTGCTTGAAAGGTAAGGCTTGCTTATTCCAGAAGTGGGGATTACATTGGGCTAGGCATCTGTCATGCTGTCTGGGATTGTTGATTTGGTAATATAGGTTTATATCTATAGAATGGGTGTTTGCTTTACCACTAGTTCTGTTTAGAGGAAAGCGTTCAAAGAGTGCTAGGTTATGCATAGTGCAGAAGGCTAATCCGAGGTGATCCTTCAGGAGTCTGTATAACCCTAAGTAGAATGATAAGGCTTTTAGTCTGCCAGAGTAGCTAAATATACTGAGACCTGAGATCTTTTTGGTGAAAAAAATGTTGAGGTCTATGAAGTTAATGTACTTAACAAGGTGCAAATGTAACCACCACAAAGATTTAGCGGTCAGTGAGGAGTGTATAATCAACATGCATTCCCAGTTCTTTGATGACTATGTAAAATTTAAGTGGAGTGTTTGTATGGCAAGCAGAAGAAATGCTCAATTTAGCAGAGGAAACTGTGATGCTTTTGGTGTTTAGGGTAAGCCATGATTAATGCACCAAACATTATTTGCCTTGCTGGAGAATTTAAGTATTGGAATGGGATTTGATTTGATAGCTACCCACAATCTGTAATCATCAGCAGACTTGGTTAGCTACAGTCCATTAATACTGGCTTTTATATCAGAAAGAAACATATATCAAAAAGGAGGCCCAAGACAAGGCCATGTTAAGACACCACTGGTGAGATCTGTCTTTGTAGAGCAAATAACTGTATTGAATCTCTCAAATTACCAATTACCTATCCTATAAATTGTGTACGAGTTTGTTGAGCTGAGAGAGTTTATCAATGCTCTCAGCATAGAGGACAGTGCCAAAAGCCTTGACAAGATCCAGATAAGCAGTGTGGACTATATGCCAGTTATTTATGGCCTCAGTAACCCTTTCAAAGAATTCAACCAGGTTGGGCAAGCATGATCTGTCTTTTACAAAGCCAAGTTGTTATGTATCCAGGGATTGGGTTGGTATAATGGTGGTTTCCCTCACAGACACAAACTATAGGATTTGATTCTTATCTTTGAATGGAAATGTCTCGGCTTCAAATGGCCTGCAGGAGCAGCCAGCCTAGTATGTAACATATATAAGGTCACTTAGATTATTATTCATTAGTTCATCTTTGATGTATTCCATAGCCTTGCAGATAAAACTTGTGATATTAATAAGCCTGTAATTCCTTAGGTGAATAGAGGAACCACCTAGTTGGTGAAGTTCCAAGGTTTTGTTGTCAAGACATAAGGTGGAAAGCCATACAAATTAAATAACAGATATTTGAGTAATATAAGTGCATTGAAGTCTAAATTCCATGATGAACATCCACAATTGTTACAGCCAATTCTAATGCCAGGAAATAAGTGACTGAAAATGTTAGACAATAACCACAGAGAGGTGTGAAGGCAAGAGCTATACCAAAAGGAAGAATTTAGCCAGAGCAAATAGTCCTCATTGTTTCACCAGCAGTGGAAGTCCATTAAAGAGCCCAAACAGATGTGTGTTCAGTTCATGAGTTAAAATTATTGTAGTGTTAAACGTGATATTTAAAATTGTGTATCTAAAAAAGTATACTTATTTTGATAAAGTAACATTTTCGATACTCAGTTAACATAATATATATTACCTTATAGATTGGATATAAATATAGATGTGTTTATTAACCTCTAAAACGGAGATGTTCAATATGAGATGTAAAGATTTAAGATTAATGAGTTGCCTACAGTGATTTACATGTCAGGTGCTACAACATATAGATACTTCACTGTGAATACTAACCTTTGTCTCTGTTTTATTTACTAGCCATTCGTACAGTACAGAGAAGAGCAACCAAAGTTATCAGAATCTGCAGCTGTAGTAACCCACTTAACTCTTTCCAATACGGTCTTGTCTTTGTTTACATAGGCTGTTATTCTCTATAGTACTAATAAATCAAGCTATATGATCATCCAGTGTCATCTTACAGCCACACTTTGGTCCCTTTCTATTGTGAAGCTTTATGCTTTGTAAATGTTGTTACACAGATCAGTCCCTTTTTACAGTTAAGTCCTGTATGCACATTTATAATATTTAATGCAACACTTTCTTCAAATGTCTTCACTTTGAAAATATTCAGCATAATATCAATATCTAGATATATCTTATAACCTAAACTCTAAATAGCTATTGTCTGTAATTTAAAATTTCTATATATCTGTTGTATGTGCCGGGAACCTTTCTCCCTAAGCCTCTGATGAAAAGAGGCTTGTTGCTCAGTCGTACTTTCTCAGTCAACAAATGTAAATAAATAAAATTAATTTGAACATCGCTGAAAATATTTGAATGGGTCATACTTTAGTATATGTCACAAATGGTATTGCAAGACTCAGAAGCTTTATGAATTTTAGCGTTATAATACCAAATTCTTAACAGAAAATAAGTAGAGTTTTAGAAAATGTCAATTTCTGTCACTCTCCCTAACATAACAGTCAGACTGTGACCTGGGAAAGTCTGAATTGTTACCTTCAGTAAATAAAAATGTCCATGACAGCTGCAAATAAAAAAAGCACTATTCATTGTGCCTTTGCTAACTTGAATGTAATGCATTATACAGTGGCTTGATAAATGTAACACTCACTCTTTATGATTTTGTTTTAGATTCCTCAAATAGGAGGACGTCAGGTCGCCATTCTGGTGCGCATGAGTTATCAGCGTGTGAGCTACTTATTGTAGACTTGGTACGGCATGAGGATAGCTGGCCTTTCATGAAATTGGTTTCCAAAGCTCAGGTAAGCAAACAGCATAGTAATGTTTTTCATGCTGTTAATACAGTTGTGGTATGAACAAATTATTGTCCTCCTAGGCTTTGAAAAACTCTTATGATTTATTGAGATGTGTGTTAAGTTTGTTCTTTAAAACCTTTGATGTATTTTTTGAAAAACTTTATTTTATGATTACTTTCTATGATTTCTTAAGTACACAATCAGTCCATTCTTTAAAATGTTTAACTCATGTAGGTTTTATTTATGTGAACAATCATTGGTTTCTTCAAAAGCTGTTAATTTTATAATTTGTTAAACACACAAAAGAAAACCACTGTGTAGTTTTGAACATTTCTTTCATTGAAGTTACTTCTTGAAAGTAACATTAGATGTCCTTCAATTCCTATGTCACAGTATTCTTACTGTGGGATTTCCCACCTCAGGCGACCCGATGTCTGCTCCTATACAAAAGCTTAAGCCTGGTTGCTGTAGGTGCGTGGGATGTCACACATGGTTATAAACCAGGGACCTTAAATGTGACATCTACACGCACAGACCTCAGAACTTTTGAGCCACAGACGATGTCACATTGTTCGCTTCGCTCCTACTCTCGAAGACTTCTAAAAGCTAAGTACCCAACTGGGGAAATCTTTTCATTCTTTTTGTCTGAGCTTGGTTAGCTGTATTTAATATTAGCCGTTGGCAGCTAAGAAGGGCAAATGCCGTTGCGGGCATCAGATACTGCATAAGGATACCCACGACCATTGCGTCTTTTGTCTTGGGAAGGCACACGATCATGCTGCTTGTTCCATTTACCAATTCTTTGTACCGAAGACCCTCCACAGCTATCTTGCCACACTAAATTTATATTTAGAGAATCCATGTCTCAAAAAGCTTGTGCTTAGAATGGACCCTGAATCTGCTCTCTGACTGAAGCACTGCGGAAAAAAGCCGAAGTTTCCAGGCCTACTTCCATTGCCTTTTCACCATTAGACATCCCGCCAACTTCCGATTTAGGAGTTCAGGGACGTCCAACAAAGCCATCTACTTCGGCTTCCACTGAGGAGGCTACTTCAGAAGTTACGGCCTGCATGTCCACGGCGATAGCTCAGACGTCAGTTCCTACCAACGTCGAGGGGGAACCAGAAACAGTTGGATGACCTTCGGAGACTCCAATTCCTGAGACTCAAGCTTCTGAGCCTAGGTCTTCTCCCAAACCAACGCCTACTAATCGAAAACAGAAAAATAAATATTTGACTCCTACTCCTGAAGGAGTCCCAGACTGGCAATCTTTCACTAACTCTCTGATGCAGGACTTTATGGCCCTCAGGCTCACAGGCTCTACTCCCTCCACTATACCTGTGCTCAGCACTAGGCCTGCCTCTGCCTTTTCTCTCCCCTTGCAGACTACCCAAGGAGAGGCGGGACTAGAACCTTACTACTCTTCTTCTGAAGAGTCCATTTCTTATGCATCCCAGATTGCCTCTCCTTTAGAGTGTTATTCACCAGATGAAGAATCAATTGAAGGGGATTCTCCACCAGAGAAGATTACCTTTGGTGAAACAATAACTAAGATTTAAGAGTACTTTAAATGGTACACTACCCAGATGACTGTTACACCCAGAGGAACTGTTTTGAACTCCTTCAAGTGGAGTCTCCCTCCCCATCAGCCATCCCACCAGTCTTACCTGCCTGTCTGGATAGTTTTACCTCTGCATCCAAAAATCCAGACTCTCAACCATCTGCTCCTAAAAGACCAGACAGGTTTTATAAGGTTCCTGATGAGCATAAATTCTTAGTTAAATCCCCCTTGACGGACCTTGCAGTTATTGCTGTCTCCCCTGACGAGCATTGCAGACTTATTCCCTCTGCATCTCTTCTGCCTACTGATTAAGACAGTAAAAGCATGGACAGATTGGTAAAAAAGTGTACACCTCTTCCACCCTGACCTTCCATGCCATAAATTACCAGACACACACAGTTAAATGTGCACTGGACCTTGTCTCACAAGCAACTAATCTCCTGGCTACCACACCTGACTGCCCTACTAAATCAGACATAACATCTAAATTGTCTCTGGCTTCACAGATAGCCAGACATTCAATTAGATGCAGTTATGCTGGAGAGGCCTCTGCTAGGTCAACAGCTTCTGCTGCTTCTGTCCTTTGCAGATATTCTTGGCTGCACCCACAACCTCTTCCAGAAGACTTTAAAACTAAGATTATGGATGCCCCCTTAGACCCATAACCTTTTGTTTGGAAAACAGTCTGTAGAAATTTTTAAAACCTTGCAGGAGAAAAGCAAGGAACTGCAGTACATCAAGCATTTGCTTGTATCCCCTATTCCAAAATATTACAGGAGCTACCCTGCTAAAACCAGGAGAACCCCTTCCCTGCCACCTCCTCATCCACCAGGCACAGAATGGGAACCAGAAGGCAAGCATTCTCCAGACCTGTCACCTCTCAACCAAGTCCTAGACCGTCCTTTCAGGGTAGAAATGCACCCAACAATGAGTGACTGCCTTGCCCATCTGCCATTATCAGCCCGCCTAACATACTGTTTACCTATCTGGAAAACCACTTCAGACCAATGGGTACTGAGTATCATTCCAAATGGATACTTCCTTTCCTGGAGGGAAAAGCCCATTCCCAAAGCCTATCCCCCCCAAAAAAAAAGGCTTACCTGCATATTCCCATAAAACCCTCCAACAGAAAATGTTTATCTTTTTCTGGACCCTACTCTCATTTTCAGTTTACAGCTTTGCCATTTGGTTTGTCTACAGCACCCAGAGTATTCACATACTGCCTAGCCCCAGCCATTGCTTACTGCAGGACCCAAGGTGTCTTAACTCTACCCTTACCTAGACGACATTCTCCTTCTAGCAGAAACAGAAACCCGTCTCAGAGACCACCTCAGGTTCACCAGCACCCTTCTTCAAAACCTGGGCTTCACCCTCGATATAAATAAATCCTCCTTGCTCCCTCAGCAAGGCAAAGTATTTCTGGGCTGCAGAATCAGGACAGATCTAATTCGGGCCTTTCTTCCGCAGGAGAAGTTTCACTCCCTCTTCACTCAGTTTCAAAACCTTTTACTAGTACCCCAGATTTCTGCAAGACAATTCCTGCAACTCCTGGGGCCTATGGCAGCCACCGTTCCCATGCTTCCCTTGGCAAGAATGCACATGTGGAATTCCAGTGGTACCGCAAGAACATTTGGTCACACCTACACTGTTTAGAGAAACAAATCCCCTTTCTTCCGTTCTTTAAAACAGAGCTAAGGTGGTGGATTCAACAAATCTATCACAACTCGGGATTGCCTCTCCAAATGCCCTCCCTAAACCAGTTCATTTTCATAAAAGCATCAGACCTACTGTGGGGAGCCACCTGCAAGGATTTCAGGGTTCAGGAAACTTGGAATCCTGCCCTTCAAAAGAAACGTATCAATGTCAGGGAGATGACTGCAGTTCTCCTAACCCTGGAGGCTTTTCTTCCTACCTTCCATCCGGGTCCCCTTCTACAACACCACAGTCATGTGGTACTTCAACAAACAAGGAGAAAGCAAAGCCTACATCCTTTCCAGAATAATTCTACAGATGTGGGACCTCGCCTCCAGGCACAACCTGTCCCTACAGGCCTCATACTTCCCCTCTCAGGACAACAAACCAGTAGATGATCTCAGCAGAACGTCTTCTCTACAGCACGAGTGGATGCTTTACAGGGAAACCTTTCTAGACATTGTCCACCGGTGGGGCATTCCTCAAGTGGATGTTTGCCTCCCCCCATAACAGACAATTGATCAATTTCTGCACCAAGGAATCACTCCCCACTAGCCTGGAGAGTAGATGCCTTCAGCATTCCTTGGAAGGTACTAATGTTCTTCATGTTTCACTGTTGCAGTCATCACACTTTGGTTATCCTGCCAGGGGTAGCCCTCAGTCGGCCCGAATACCAGAGGTTTAGTATTTCTGCATTGGTTGCTGTCGCTCCAGGACTGACGTCAGGTCATCAGTGGTATAAAAAACAGGCAGCCAACGCCATTACATCAGTCTTTCTTGCCAAGGAGCCCAAAGCACAAGTAGTTCGCACGAGTGCCTGTCGGCCACTACCCGAGTTTTCGTTTCCGAAGTTGAAGTCTTCTGAAGCTAAGTACCCCATTGGGGATCCTTTTTCCTTGCCCTAACCGATGTCAGAAAAAGTTAACAATTGTCTTGCCTGTGAAAACGAAATACCACACTGAGATTTCCATTCTTACTGCGTTACCTGTTTAGACCCAAACCACGTCGTCCCTCGCTGCCTGTTTTGTGCTTTGTTCAACTCCCAAACTATACATCATCGAGCCCTTATCGTAGCTAAATGCTTTCGCTCTCTATCTCCGTATTCTGAAATGGCTTCGATAAGCCATCCGACTACAGATCTTCCGAAAAACGTAAGGATAAAGACAGAACTGACCGCACAGGTCCAAAACTGCTGACGACACTTCCGTTAAGCTAGTCGCCGGTACTCAGTGAGCTGCTTTTGCAGCCCCTGATGCCCGCTTTGATGGATTCACAGGCCACAACCGAGATCAGTTCAGAGTCCGGAGATGCCACGAGACTCTTCCTTGACTATGGAACCTGTGGATATCTCTACCTTGGATGTGTCCGGAGCCACTGTGCAGGCACCGACTTCTGAGGAAGTTCTTCTCACTACTGATATTCGACACAAACCGACAACTTCTTTTGCATCTTCAGTTCTTTCTAAAACTACCGAGTTTCCAAGGCCCAGATAACGAACTACGCCTGAAAAAACGATGACCCAACCTCAAGCGCTTGCTTCCATGCCTCAATCTCAGATGCTTAAAATGGCGGAAGACCTTATCATGCTGATTAGGGGAAGCCAAGCCTACCCCTGCTAAAAGAAAGAGAGACGTGTCCCTAGCAGCTTTGTCTGACCAAGAGTCCTACAACTCTGAGGTTTCTGATTATGAAGACATGCCCTTATCTGCTTATGAGGATTCAGATGCAGAGGAATCCATCCCTTCTGCCTCTTTTCCAGAGGATTTTTCTTTTGGTGAAACCCTACATACCTTGAGAGAGCATTTCCATTGGGAATGCCAGGATTATCCTCAGTGCAAAAAGAGACTCGGGGGAATTTTTAGATTTACCACAGCACAGACCCTTAGCTGTTCCTCCTGTTCTGGATGTTGTGGATGATGTTTTTATGGAATCCAGCCTAGTTCCTGGTACTCTACCTGCTCCCAGGAAACCTGACAGGTACTACAGAGTCCCTGACTCTCACAAATTTCTTTTCAAAAATCATACTGCTGACCCAGAGGTCATCTCCCAAGGACCTAAGGGAATAAAAGAACCACAGCTAAGAATCCCACCCCCTCAGACAGGGATTCCCGAGCTTTAGACAGATGGGGTAAAAAAGTAGACACCTCTGCAACTCTTGCCATTAGAGCATTAAATTGTCAGTTCCACCTGCTGAAAGACCAGCAACATACTATGGAACTTATTAAACAAAAACTATTTACCTTTGCTGACTGTGCAGAAAATAAAGAATTACAGGAGCTTATGCGTTCTGCAAGCCAGGTTAGTAAGTATACCCTGCAATGTGGGTTTGATGCCCTAGAAGCATCCTGCAAGACAGCAGTCACAGGTTCTGTACTTAGAAGGCATACTTTTCTTAAGGAGCAGACCTTGCCAGACCATGTCAAATCAAAATTATTGGACGCACCACTGAACAAAGGCAATCTGTTTGGCACCAGAGCAGAAGAGGGTCTAAAAAAGATGGAAGAAAAAGCTAAGTCTATGCAGACATTTAAAGACTTTTTGCAAGTCCAGCCTCCAAGATTCAGTAGGCATTGCCCCTCAAAACATTGGTCCTTTCCAGACCCCTCAAGGCCACCTCAGACCAGACCTAGGGGAAGCAGACCCCCCCCCCACAGACAACAGTGTCAGGGTATGCAAAGATTTAAGCAATGGAGTACCCCCCTTCTAAAACAGGGAGTGCTAACCCCCACCCCCTTATGGAAAGAATTCACAATGACTTTTCAAGTCCACCTTTTACCTCTGCCCACCTGCTTGTGCCCCTAGGAGGAAAACTTGCCTCCCATGCAAAAAACTGGGTCTCCACCACCAACTATCGATGGGTCCTCAACATAGTGTCCCAGGGGTATAAATTTTATTTCCACACACTGCCAATCCCAAAAGGGTTCACTGATCTTCCTCCAAACCAGTGGGCAGAGGCACAAAACCAGGTTCATTCCCTGCTCTCCATGAGGGCAATTCAGCCTGTTCCTACAGACCAGATAGGCCAAGGTTTCTATTCCAGACTTTTCCTGGTACCCAGAAAAGAGGGCACCTGGAACCCAGTCCTAGATCTATCCATTCTAAACACCTTCTTGGTGGTGCCAAAATTCAAAGTGCTCACCCTCCAGCAGCTTCTTCCTATGCTATCCAAAGATGCCTGGTTAGCCACTCTAGACCTAAAAGAGGCCTTGTCTGCACATCCCAATCAGAGACTCTTGCAGGAAGTAGCTGCATTTTAGGACAGGATCTCTGCATTATCAGTTCTTTGCACTTCCCTTTGGCTCATCCACTGCTCCCAGAGTTTTCACAAATTGCATGGCTCCAGTCATTGCTTTTTGCAGGCAAAGAAATATTCAAATTTACCCCTACTTGGACGACTGCCTGATTCAGGCAGCCAGTCAGGAAAAGCTGTTACAGCACCTGACAGTTGTAAAAGATCTACCGACCTCACTGGGGTACACTATAAACGAAAAGAAATCCAAACTAGTCCCCAGTCAGAAAATTGTATTCCTGGGAGCAAGCGTGGACACAGCATCCCAGATAGCATTCCTTACTCCAGAAAAGCAAGCCTATTAACAGGCTACTTCTCTCAACTGGCCACCAGAAGCCAGTTATCTGCAAGGAAAATCCTGCAAGCTCTCTGGTTCATGACCTTAGCATTCTACTAATTCCATATGCCAGACTGCATATGAGGAAACTTCAGTGGTACTTAAAAAGCCTTTGGTGTCAACATTCTTAGGACCTGGAAACTCTTATATCTATGATACCTTGTCTAAGGAAAGATTTTCTTTGGTGGGCAGCAGCATGCAACCACAGCAAGGGACTTCCTTTTCACAACCCCATGCTGCCCAGACCCTAACCACAGATGCATCAGACTATGCCTGGGGTACACACCTGGACGGCAGGTCCATTCAGGGCCACTGGAGCTCAAATCAAATTCATCTGCACATCAACCAAAAAGAAATGCTAGCTGTTCAGCATGCACTGACAGCTTTCAGACCCCTACTCTCTCCGGGGCCTCTATTAATCAAAACAGACAACACCACAGTGATGTGGTACATAAGCAGGGAGGAACCCACTCTTACCCACTATGCAGGCTAGCCATGACCCTTTGGCGCACTGCTTCAGCCATGCAGATTCACCTGCTAGCACAATTCCTGTCAGGCAACCAAAATTCACTGGGACAACTTAAGCAAAAATCTCCTAGACCCACACGAGTGGCAATTAAACCGCAGCACCTTCAGCCTCGTAACCCAGAAATGGGGTACCCCGAAGGTGGATCTATTTGCATTCCACAACAACCACCAGCTCAGCAAATTCTGCATCAGGGAACCTCACAGCAAGGCCTGGAAAGTGGATGCCCTGTCCTTCCAATGGGTAAACCTCTCGATCTATGCATTTCCTCCTCTACCTCTTCTTACAAGAGTGTTACTCAAAATAAGGGTGGAAAGACTAAGGGCAATCCTGATTGCCCCAGACTGGCCATGCCAACACTGGTACCCACTATTGTGCAGCCTGTCACCATTGCCTCCATGGCACCTCTCTCAGATTCCAACTTTCCTGACTCAGCAAAAGGGAGAGTTCTTGCATCCACAATTGCAGACCCTGAACCTGGCAGCCTGGCTTATTCCTTGACCTATCCTCCAGTGGTCAGCCTAACTAAGCAAGTCCAGGACATAATACGTGAAGCCAGGTGACCCAGCACTAGAAAATCCTATGGTGACAAGTGGAAAAGGTATTGCTCCTGGATCCAGGATAAAGGAGCTGTACCAGTACAGCTCTCCTTACCCCCATCCTGGATTACCTAGCAGACCTGCTTCACAGGGGCCTGTCCTTCTCTTCTATTAAAATCTATGTCTCTGCCATCTCTGCTCATTAAAGCATAGAGCCTCCTCTATTTTCACACATCCTCATCAAGCAGTTCCTTAGAGGGGCTAACAACTTAAGGCCACCCAGAAGAGCACCTACCCCTACTTGGGACCTTAACTTTGTGTTGGAAAAGCTCATGCTACCCCCCCCCCCCCTTTGAGCCTGCAGCTTCAGCAGAGTTAAAATTCCTCTCTTGGAAAATGGCCTTGCTTCTGGCCATCACTTCAGCTAGAAGAGTGTCCGAGCTATAAACATTCATGGCTGTGGAACCCTTCATCATTTTCCATGCTGACAGGGTCTCCCTCAGGACTAACCCAACTTTCATGCCTAAAGTAGTGTCCAGTGTGGCTCTCAACCAATCTATTCATTTGCCCACCTTTTTCCCTACACCTCAAAATAAGGGGGAATGGATCCTGCACTCTTTAGATGTGCACAGACAGCTCAGATTCTACCTGGATAGGATTAAGTACTTTAGGAAATCTGACCAGTTACTGATCAGCTTTACAGCAGGGACAGAGGGCAAGGCCATATCAAAACTAACCAGTTACAAATGGATAGCACACTGTATCCATTTCTGTTACAAACACCATGGGAAACCACCCCCACAGGGGTCAGAGCACATTCCACTAGGGCAACTACCACCTCTAGAGTTTTTTTCAGAGGGGTCCCTACCAGTGAAAATCCTGGGGGCTGCAACATGGAGTTCTGTTCACACATTTGTTCACACATTCACCAAGCATTACCACCTGCCTTTCTTTTTCAAATCCAGGAAAGGCTTTGCAACCGCAGTCCTGCAGGACATTCTAGCCAACACCAACTCTTCTTGACTGCCTCCACACGTTTTTTCAGCTTTGGGAATCAACCCAAGTGTGATGACTGCAACAGTGAAACACGAAGAACATAGTACAGTTGTGTACACTTACCATAAATTTAGATGTTTGAGTGTATTCACTGTTGCAGTCCTCTATCCCCCTTGTCTGTCTCTCTCTCTTCCTCACTCCTTAGTGATTTTTGATATTTACTTTCTACTGGTGGTGTTATTCCACCATAACCTAGCTCCCTATTTGGGGCTCCTGAGATTTGGGACAAGAAAAACTGATGTAATGGCGTTGGCTGCCTGTTTTTTATACGACTGACAACCTGGCGTCAGTCTTGGAGTGAGAGCAACAGATGCAGAAATACTAAGCCTCTGGTATTTGGGCCAACTGAGGGCTACCCCTGGCAGGATAACCCAAGTGTGATGACTGCAACAGTGAATACACTCTAACATGTACATTTATGGTAAGTGTACACAACTGTACTTTCCTTGCGCTTTTCCGCCCTTCCCTTTAATCCAAAAGGTCCTACTGAAAATCAGGAAGGACAAACCAAAATCGTGTTGACCCCCTACTGGCCAAGGCAGCACTGGCTTCCCCCTACTTCATTCACTAGCCAAGGCCAATCACCACAAGTTGCCCCAAAAGGTGGACCTTTTCACACAAAAGGGAACCCTAATCCATCCTCACCTACAGATGTTAGCACTTAACACTCTGGGTGATAAACTTCTAATCCCTTTTAGACACCACTATTCAGAGGACATGCTTACAGTCATGAGGGAGGCCAGGAAGCCTGCTACTAGAAAATCATACGTATCAAAATGGGAGAGATTCTCAAAAGGGTGTCTACGCAAGGACAGAGACCCCAGCCAGGCTGACCCTTCCCTAGTCCTTGCATATATGTGTGAACTCATTAAGGATGGCTTTTCTTACTCCTGAGTGAAAGTACATCTTTCAGCCATATCTGCCTTCCTCTCGACCCGCCCTTTACTATCCAGGCTAGATGTTAAACTTTTCCTGAGAGAGGGGTCTTACACATCAGACCACCCAGAAAACCCATCCCGCTACCCCGGGACCTAAACTTTGTCCTGGAAAAACTAAAACTTGGCCCTTATGAACTGGCTAGCAATGCTACTTTACAACTATGAACACGGAAAACTGTACTGTTGGCACTCAGTTCTGCAAGGAGAGTGTCAAAGTTTCAGGTTCTCATGGCCTGCCCCCTACACTGTTTTCCACAAGGACAGGGTGACCTTATGCACTAATGCTTCTTTATGCCTAAAGTGGTGAACGAGCTGTCCTTAAATCAATCTATTTACCTGCCTACCTTCTTCCCCTCTCCAACTAACATGAGTGAGAGGATTTTCCATTCCTTTGGATGTGCACAGACAACTTAGATTTTACCTAGACAAAACTAAGCCCTTCAGAAAATCTGATCAACTTTTTGTCTCCTTCCACCCCAGAGCTATGGGCAAGGCAGTTTCCAAGCAAACTGTTTCAGGCTGGATCAGAAAATCCATTGCATTCTGCTACTCACCATGGCAAACCTTTACACCATGGGGTGAGAGCTCACTCCACCAGAGGTATGGCTACTTCCAAAGCCTTCCTCAAGTGACTGGACACAGTTTCCATTTTAGAAGCTGCCACCTGGTCTACTATCCACACCTTCACCAAACACTACAAACTAGATTGCCTCCAGAGCCAGGGCAGGCTTTGCTAGAACAATCCTGCAGGGGTTTCTAGAATTTTCCACTTCTACCACCACCCTTCCCTCTAATTAGCTGTGGTACTCTCCCACAGTAAGAATACTACAACATAGGAATAGAAGGACATAGAATAGTTGTGTAAAATCTTAACATAACCATAGATGTCCTTCTCTTCCATGTTGCAGTATTCCATCCCTCCCACCTTCCCTCTGCATATCGTGTGGACTACTAACCTAGCTATTAGGAAGCTCTACCCTTCACCAAGAGCAACTAGCCAGCATATGACACTTGACACGTCTAGCTGACAATCACTTATTTCTCTCTAAGACTGTCTTTCGAGCCTTCAAGTTCTGAGGTGTGTGTGTCCAGACATCACATTTAAGTTCCCTGGTTTATGGCCCTATGTGTGATGTCCCATGCACCTACAGCAACCAGGCTTAAGCTTTTGTTTAGGAGCTGACGTTGGGTCACCTAAGGCAGGAAATCCCACAGTAAGAATACTGCAACATGGAAAAGGACATCTTTGGTTATGGTAAGATTTTACACAACTATTCTATATTCATCACTAGATCAATGTTGCTGTAGCCTACATTGTATATATCTTGTCAAGGATATGACAACTGGCCAGCAGCCAAAGCTTCAGGGCACCTTCCACCCTCCCAAACCAATCGAAGTGCTTGAGGAGAACTGTATAAAATCAGTGGTTAAGGTGTCAAACTCCCAGAACTTTCTTGCCGTCAAAGTGCTGTCTCCTAAGGGCTTCGCATGACCAATGGTTGGCTAGCACTTCTTTAAGTCTTGGCCAATGAGTACCTTTCTGTGGAAACCTTCCATGTTGCCTGTTTTTCCTGAGAAAAAGTTTAATCTGAAGTTAATCATCTTCCTATTCATTACTGATGGGTTCAGATGTTCTTCGTGTTTCACTGTTGCAGTCATTACATTTGGGTAAACTGCTGGCAGGTTGCCCTCAGTCGGCCTGAATATCAAAGTCTTGGGTCCTGTGTCGGTTACTGTCTCCGCTTCTGTGATGTCAGGTCATCAGGGGGTATAAAACATGCAGCTGACGCCATATTCTTTAGTCTTTCTTGCCGCGCGGTGCCCGAAGCAGAAGCAGTTCGCAAGTGCCGGTCGGCCGACTCCTGAAATTTTTGCATTCGAGTTTCAGAACCAAAGTCTTCTATTAAAGCTAAGTACCCCATTGGGGAAACATTTTCTTGCTCCTTACCGATGTCAGTAAAAATTAATAATTGCATTACTTGTGGGAAGCAAATACCTCATAAGGATTTCCATTTGTACTGTATTCCTTGCCTAGGCCCAGATCATAACGTGCCTTGCTGTCGGTTTTGTGCTAGATTTAACCAACGCAGAATTGAGCATCTGTATATCTTTGCTTCAAAATATTTTGGAACCAGATTCAACTATCCTGAAATGTCGTCGGATAGCAATCCATCTACCGGAGTTCACAAAAAATGCAAAGAAAAGGACAGAGATAGACCGTTGAGGTCCAAAACTAACGACTAAGCTTCTAAGCCAGTCGCCGATTCGCCGGTACAGAGTGGGGCACTTTCCCACCCCCTGATACCCGCTACTTTCCAGTCGCAGGCCTCTACCGAGACCCATGCCGTGAGATTCTCAAAGTATTGTACCCGCGGATGTCTCTCCCTCGGATGGGTCCGGAGCCGCTGCGCAGGCACCGGCTTCTGAGGGTGTTTTCAGGCCTCAGCATTTCTATATAAAACTGATGCCCGCTACAAAAACAAAGACAAAGGCAACCTCTAAGGCTAAAAAACTGACGCATTTGCCACGTGCTCAGGCCTCCATGCCCAAAAAACAGATGATCAAAATGGCTGAAGACTTAATTACCTTGATCAGGGGTACCCCCCCCCCCCCCAGATAAGAGACCTAGGCAAGACACTGATTATGAATCTTCATATCAGGTTTCTTTTTCTTCTGATTCCTCTTCTGATCAGGAATTTTCTGTACCACCCTATGAGGATTCAGATGTAGAGGAATCCATCCCATCTGCATCTCCTGAAGATTATTCTTTTGGAGAAACCTTGCATACTTTGAGGGAACATTTTCATTGGGAGAGTCAAGATTTCTCAGAATCAAAGAAGAGGCTTAGGGATTTCATTCTTCTTCCTCCGCACAGGCCGTTGGCAATCCCTCCTGTATTAGACATTGTTGATGTGTGTTCGGAATAAAGCATGACTCCAGATTCCCTACCTCCGGCTCCTAGTAAGCCAGATATTACAGGGTTCCTGACTCCCACAAATTGTTATTCAAAAATCCTGCTGCTGACCCTAAAACTCTCTCACAGGGTCCCAAGGGTGTAAAGGCCTCAACAGCTAAGAATCCTACCCCCTCTGATTGAGATTCCAGGGCGCTGGATAGATGGGGAAAGAAGGTTTATATGTCTGCAACCTTGACAATTAGGGCCTTAAACTGCCAGTTTCATATGCTTATATATCAACAGCATGTTATGGGATTATTGAAGCAGAAAATTATGTAGATTTCTGAATGTGTGGAAAATAAAAGAATTACATGAATTATTGCATGCAGCAGAACAGGTTGGAAAGCATACTTTGCAATGTGGTTTTGATTCCTTAGAGGCCTCCTGCAGGGCCTCCGTTATTGGATCTGTGATTAGAAGGCATGTCTGGCTCAAGGAGCAAAATCTGCCTGATCATGTGAAAACTAAATTGTTGGATGCACCCTTACAGCATGACACTCTGTTTGGTAATAAGGCAGAAGAGGTTTTAAAGAAAATGGAAGACAAAGCTAAGTCTATGCAAACTGTAAAAGACTTCTTACAAGTGCAGCCACCAAGATTCAGTAGACACTGACCTACAAAAAATTGGTCCTTTCCTGTGCCCAACGGAGCCTCACGGGGCAAATCCAGGCGCTCAAAAGGCTCTAGATACCAATCACAGTGTTCTTACAGGTCAAAGCAATGGGATGCCTCTACCTCCAAATCTGGAGGTAAAGCACAACCCGACAGTAAACAGTCTCAATGACTTCCCTCTGCCATCACCAAGCACTTATCTTTTGGCAGCACCCTTAGGGGGAAAATTAGCACTTCATGCTCAAAATTGGCAGTTGTTAACCCAGGACAAGTGGGTATTAAACATAGTATCCCAGGGATACAGATTTCATTTCCATACTTTGCCAGTTCCAAACAGTTGGCCAGACCTGCCACAAAATCAATGGAAAGAGGCACAGAAACGAGTTTCGTCCCTCATGGATATATGGGGGCTATTCAGCCAGTACCAGAACAGGAAAAGGGCAAGGATTTTACTCGACTGTTCTTGGTACCCAGAAAAGACAATGCCTGGCACCCAATACTGGATTTATCGACTTTGAACACATTCTTGGACATCCCAAAATTCAAAATGCTGACTTTGCAACAGCTTCTGCCCATGCTGGGCAAAAACGCTTGGCTTGTGACTGTAGATTTAAAAGAGGCATACCTGCATATCCCAATAAGGGAATCATGCAGAAGATACCTCTGTTTCAAGGCTGGTTTTATGCATTACCAATTCTCTGCACTGCCCTTTGGCTTATCTACTGTGCCCAGGGTCTTTACAAAGTGCCTGGCACCGGTAATTGCATTTTGCAGACAAAGAAGCATACAAATCTATCCTTACTTGGACGACTGTCTCATTCAAGCAGAAAACAAGGACATTCTTCTCCAACATCTGGCGTTTGTAAAAAGGCTTCTAACATGCCTAGAGTACACAATAAATGAAAGGAAATCACAACTGGTACCCTCTCAAAATATTACATTCCTGGGTGCAAGCTTGAATACAACTGCCTAGATGGCTTACCTTATGCCAGACAAGCAAAGGCAACTGACTATTTACTTCAAACAGATGGCAACAAAAACCCAGTTATCTGCAAGACAAATTCTGCAGGCTTTGGAGTTCATGGCATCCTGCATTCTACTAATTCCATATGCAAGACTGCATATGAGGAAACTACAGTGGTATCTAAAAAATTTATGGAGTCAACATTGTCACAGTCTGGAAACAATGAATCTGAAGTAGTTAACTTCATTTGTCATCACCTTTGGGAATCGGATCTGACCTCGGATCCGAGCCGGCAATCTTTCATAGCTTAGATCCGAGCTCCTTCCCTCCCCTTCGCTGGTCATTAGTTTCTGTGTGTTGTGTGTTTGGGGCCTAACGAGTGGGTTTTCTTTAGGATGTCTGAAGCCCCTAAACCCATCTTTTCTAAGTGCACCAAGTGTGGTCATAAGCTCTCCCCAGCGGATGGCCACACTCGGTGTGAGCGGTGCCTTGGGGTTGAACACCTTTCCTCTGGGTGTTCTATCTGCGCGGCGTTCAACCCCAGGGCACTGAAGGACCGGAGGTCGAAGTTAATCCTAGCGGGACTTTTGCCCCCGGATTCGGCTTCGGCCTCCGGTGCTTCTGTGGCCTCCTCCCCGGCTTCGGCGGCGGCCACTCCTGCCTCTCTCCCTCCGGTCGGGACTCAAACTCCCATTGCAGCGTTGGAGGAGAGGGAGGCCAGGAAAGAAAAAAGGAGGGAGAAGCACCACAAGCGGCGGGCTGAGGCCTCCGGTTCGGCCCCCCCCGGCTAAGCGGTCTTCTCCCTCCAGGGCTTCTAGGTCGTCTCCTTCTCGGCTCCGGTCTCCGTGCTTCTCACCGGACCCTGAGGAGGAGGAGACCCGATCTTTGTCGAGGTCATCAAGGCGGCACTCCCGGCCAGCCTCGGTGGCCTCTTCGAGATCAACTCGCAGCCTTTCCGAGGTAGATTTGGACCGGATGATGCGAAGGTTTCTCCAGGCCCAACTGCAGATAGGAGTGCTCCTGCCTCCCCACCCCCCTCCAGGGGGGAGCTCGACACCCTTCTTTGCTCCGATAGCTCCTTCTCCAACCCACTTCCCGGGTTCATAGCCGAGCAGCCTTGGAGCCGGGGGTGGGTCGGCGCCGACAGTATCGGTTACTTCGGCGTCGACTCTTCCCTCGTGCCTGTCGGGTCCGTTTTTGTCGGATCCAGGCTCTCGGAGCCGTGGGCTGAGCGTCGGATCCGAGGGAATCAGTGTGTCTTTGGCTCCGTCTAGGTCGGAGCACACTGGTCAGTCGGATCCGATGGCTTCGGTGCTGACTCAGATCCATCCATCGGATCCGAGCGAGGGTTTGCTCTCGGATCCCAGAGAGAGCAGCTCTCCCTCAGCTTTCGATGTGGAGAGGGCACTGTCGAGTGCTTCCAGGCCCCATGGTCCTTGCTTCGGCTCCACCCCGCACTCCCTCTCTGTTGGGTCCGGCTTCCATCACCCGGCCCCAGGGACAGCCTGCTTCGATGTCCCAGGTCATTCCCTTGGAACAGGACGTGGCTGGTGAGACGTCCTCTGACAGCCCCCCCAAGGACGTCCCTCACAAGCGAAAGTGCAAGAGGAGGCACATGGACTCCCCCGAGTCCTTGACTGATGACAAGGATTTGGATGAAGGGGAGGGCTTCCCTAGGTCACCCCTGAGGATGTCTCCGAAAGACATCATGGAAATGCTCAGGATAAGAGGAGGGTGGTCTGCCCCCAAGGCTTCCTCAGACGAATCCATGTTCCTGGAGGCATTCGAAGCAGGCCCTTCTACCTCTTGGGTGTCCCCTCCGCCCGACCCCTTAGTGGACCTTATTACCACTAGGGCGTGGAAGGAGCCGGACACTGTGGAGCCAGTCCCCAAACGCCCGGACAAGATACTTAGTCCGCCCACCGAGAGGTCCCATTGGAGCAAGGGTCCCCCCGTAGATGCCATGTTGGTGGCAGCGGCCACCAAGAGGGAATTAGCTTAGCAGAGTCCCTCGGTCCATCCACCGAGCATGGAGTCCCGTTTGATGGACCATTTAGGGAAGCGGGCTTGTAGTTCAGTGACCTTCTTGGTGAGGTCTCTGAACTACATGGCACATGTTATTCGACTGCAGCGGGACCTTATCAAAGAGTACGCTGCGTCGCCCCCGGAGTCCATGTCGGTGGAGGACAAACAGTTGTACTCCACTCGGATGGGTACTCTCAGGTCCATATTTAACACCTCTATGCGGCTGTTGTCCCACGCCACAGAGGGAGCCACTAGAGCCAGTGGAACAGGCCTCGTCATGCGGCATCAGGCCTGGCTCTGGCATTACGATTTCGCGGAACCCTTCAAGGGGTCATTTGCAAATGTTCCTTTCGATGGTTCTGCCCTGTTTGGCAAGACCGTTCATGAGACTTTGGTCCAGAGTGAAAAGGACGGGAAGACGTTGTCTGCCGTCGGAGTCCGCTTCTCTGCTCCCCAGAGGTCCTTCTCCAAGAACCAAAAGGGACAGAAGATGATGTGGTTCCGGAAGTTGCAACAATCCCAGTCCGCTCCGGATCCCCAGTCCTCCCATGGCAGAGGACAGGGTGGACGCCGCCCTAGAGGCAGAGGGGGCCCGAGGAATGGTGGGTCCAGAGAAGCTTTCTCTGACTGGCCCACACAGCGACCCTGAGGGGTTGCCAGACTGCTCCTCTCTGGAGGCAGTCGGGGGACGTTTTTCGAGGCACCTGGCAGCTTGGGAGTCCATCACAACAGACCGCTGGGTGCTTCGCATCATATCCAGAGGATACCAAATTCCCTTTTCTCACATCCCTCACCAATCCAAATGCCTCCCCGACGTCCCACCCGATCAGAGGGAGGCTGCAACTGCGGAAATTCAGCAGCTCTTAGGAAAAAGAGCCATCCAACACGTCCCCCCAGACCAGTTCGGATCGGGTTACTACTCCAGGTTCTTTTTGGTGCCAAAAAAGACGGGGGACCTAAGGCCAGTCCTTGATCTCTCCCTCCTGAACTAGTCAGTAACCAAAGAAAAGTTCCGGATGGTCACCCTTCAATCCATTCTCCCCCTGTTGCGGGAGAGCGACTGGATGTGCTCGATAGACCTCAAGGATGCGTATTACCACATATCAATGGACAAACGATCCAGGAGGTTTCTCCGCTTCTGGCTAGGAGCCAGTCATTATCAGTTTAGGGTCCTTCCCTTCGGTCTCACCTCAGTCCCCAGGGTGTTCACCAAGGTATTAGCAGTGATAGCGGCCCACCTGAGGCTTCAGGGAATGCAGGTGTTCCCATACCTAGACGACTGGCTCCTGACCGCCCCAACAAGGCATCTACTCTGCTCAGCTAGGAATTGCTTTCTCCACCTTGCTCCCTGGCTGGGGATCACCGTCAACATGGACAATTCCTTTCTCAACTCGACTCAGGTGATAGACTTTATCGGGGCCAGATTAGACACCAACAATTTACTAGCCTTCTTAACCACCGAACGACTTCACACCCTGAGGCTACATGTGCGGGCCATTTTACTATTGTCGGCTCCCCCGGCGGGATTGGTCCTGAGGGCGCTGGGCTCCATGGTGGCCGCAATTACTCTGCTCCCCATGGCCCGCCTGAACATGAGGGTTTTGCAGTGGACTCTCCAAGTCCAATGGTCCTTCCGTCGATACCCTCTCAGTCACCCCATTCCCCTCAGCAAGACTTGCAAAAGGGCTCTCGCATGGTGGTTACAATCACCAGACCTCCAAGCGTGACACCCTTTCTCAATGGCCCCTCCACTCGCCACGATGACCACGGACGCCTCTCGCCTCGGGTCGGGGGGCATTATGCGGGCAGGACAGTGCAAGGCACGTGGAACGATACAGAGACCTCATTGCATATAAATGTTCTAGAGATGAGGGCAGTGCTGTTGTCGTTGCAAGCACTTCAGAGCCTTCTTTCTACAGGAACAGTTGCAGTTCATTCAGACAACATGTCATTGGTCTGGTACATCAACAAACAGGGGGAACCAGGTCCTACCCACTCTGTCGAGAAGCTATGAGAGGGTGGGAATGGGCGATCTCCACCAACCGCTTTCTTATTGCAACGCGCATTCTGGGACGGTCCAACATTCTGGCGGACAAACTCATTCGCACCATACTGTCTCCTTACGAGTGGTCTCTCAATCCCCAGGTAGTGAAGCGGATATTTGCCATATGGGGACAACCCTGTTGCGATCTCTTTGCCTCTCCTTCAAACACGAAATGCAACAGCTACTTCGCTCTAATTCCCTGCACCGGGGAATTCCCGAGAGACTCTCTGGTGCATGCTTGGCCTCCCGGTCTACTCTATGCTTTCCCTCCTCTACCTCTGATGCTGAAGCTTCTACAGAAAGCCAGTCGGTTGGGGAGCAAAATTATCCTCATTGCCCCATTCTGGCCTCGTCAAGCTTGGTTCCCTTACCTCTGGTCTCATCTGGTGAATCCACCTTGGATTCTAGATCCCCTCCTGGATCTGATTTCCCACCCCCTAGGCCTCCCAGTCCCGAACCTGGACAATCTCAAGCTTACGGCTTGGTTGCTTCAGTTCCACTCATAGCTAGGACTCCCGGTATCTCCTCCCCAGTTAAAGCTATCCTAGTAGCAGCACACAAGCCCTCTACTAGGAAAGTCTGTAGGAGTAAATGGAAACGTTTCGCTATTTGGGCAGAGCGTCAGAACCTAGACCCTTTCACAGCTCTGTTGCCCACCGTCCTGGATTTCCTTTCAGGGCTTTTTCATCAGGGGGCTAGCTGTTCAACAGTCAAAGTTCAACTAGCAGCTATCTCTCATTACCACGTGGGACATGAACTGGGTCCATTGATCACCATGAAGTTATGTAAGACCTTTCTGAAGGGCACTTATCTACTCAGACCTCCAGTAAAGGAAGTAGTGCTTCCCTGGGATTTGACTTTAGTACTTAAGGCCTTGACAGCTCCCCCCTTTGAACCTGCAGCTTCAGCTGATCTCAAACATTTGTCATGGAAAACAGCCTTTCTCGTCGCTATTACTTCAGGTAGGAGGGTTTCTGAACTTCAAGCCTTGTGTGTAAAACCTCCTTATTTGACCTTCCACAAGGATAGGGTTTACCTCAGGACCAATGCCTCGTTCCTTCCTAAGATTGCTTCCGAGGCAAATATTAACCAATCCATTAATCTACCAGATGTTCATCGTGCATACAGCTGCAGTCATAACAGATGGGTTCTCCTGCCATCAGGCGGGTCCTCGGTCGGCCGAATTCCAAAGTCTAGGTCCGGCGTCTGTTGTCGTCGCTTCTTCCCTGACGTCAGTGCGACAGGGGTATAAAAGAACCAGCCGACGCCATTTTCTTCAGTCTTTCTTGCCGCGCGGTGCCCAAAGCCGAAGCAGTTCGCAAGTGCCGGTTGGCCAGCTCCTGAGATTACGAAAAATTTGGAAACCGAAGTCTTCTTAAAAGCTAAGTACCCGTTGAAACTTTTCTTGCCTCAGACCGATGTCAGACAAAGTTAATAATTGTATTTCTTGTGGGAAGCAAATACCGCATAAGGATTTCCATTCCCTCTGTATACCTTGTTTAGGCCCAGACCACGACGTCTCGGTCTGTCACTTTTGTGCTACCTTCAACAAACGCACTATTAAGCGTCGGGCGGAGTTCACCCAGCATTTTTTTGGGAAAGCATTTAACTATACCATGTCGTCGGATACTCCAACTCCGGTTTTGTCTAAAAAACGCAAAGACAAGGACCGACACTCGAGGTCCGTGGCCTCTACCGACACCACACCAAAGCCGACTACACGTGGTCCGGTTCTCAGTGAGGCGCCTACGCAGCCCCTGATTACCGACGACACATCTTTGGCGGTGTCTCCTGTATCCGAGGTCGCAGGCTCCTCGGCCCACACCCTGACTACAGATACCGAAGCCACTCTTGGCGTTGAAACAGAATGTGGACAGGTCCACCTCCACTCAAGGTGTCTTCAGACCTTCCTCTTCTTTCTCCATCAAGGCTTTCACCAAGTCTAAAGCATCCATGCACCCTAAAAGACCAGCTACACAGGGCCCATCTCCAGGCCCCATGCCTAAGAAACAGATGCTTAAAATGGCTGAGGATTTAATTACTCTAATCAGAGGTTCTCCGCCACCTCCGGACAAAAGGCCCAGAGTGGAGGAAGATTCCCCCTCCTCTGATCAGGGCTCCATTACTCTGATGATCAGGAACAGTCTTACTCCCCTTTTGAAGACTCTGATGCAGAGGAGTCTATTCCTTCTGTATCCCCCCCTGAGGATTACTCATTTGGGGAAACTTTGCATACCTTAAGGGAACACTTCCACTGGGAAGGCCAGGATTATTCAGATTCCAAGAAAAGGCTCAGGGAATTTCTTTTGTTACCCCAGCACAGGCCTCTGGCTATACCTCCTGTCTTGGACATCCTAGATGATGTTTACTCGGAGGCCTGCCTTAACCCGGACTCTCTACCTCCAGCTCCAGTTAAGCCTGACAGGTACTACAGGGTTCCTGACTCACACCAATTTCTTTACAAAAGCCATGCTGCTGACCTAGAAACCATTTCACAGGGGCCCAAGGGAGTTAAGGCTTCCATTGCCAAAAATCCACTGCCTTCCGAGAGATTCCAGATCCTTAGAAAGGTGGGGAAAAAAGGTATATACCTCGGCTACCTTAACCATGAGAGCCTTAAACTGTCAGTTTCATATGCTAAAATACCAACAGTTTCTGTTATCTCAAATGAAAAGTAAAATGTCACAACCTGAACAACCAGACTTGAAGGAGTTGCAGGATTTGATGCATAGTGCAGAACAAGTGGGTAAACATACCTTACAATGTGGTTTTGATGCTCTAGAGGCCTCATGTAGAGCTGCTGTTACAGGCTCAGTCATACGTAGGCATGCCTGGCTCAAGGAACAAGCCTTGCCTGATCATGTCAAAGCTAAATTACTAGATGCCCCTCTTCAAAAGGATGTACTATTTGGGGCAAATGCTGAGGAAGTATTACGGAAAATGGAGGAAAAATCTAAATCAATGCAAACTGTGAACGAATTTCTGCAGGTTCAACCCCCACGTTTTAGTAGAAATTGGCCTTCCAAAAACTGGTCCTTTCCTGCCACAGACAGACCCCAAAGAGGCAGATACAGGCGCCCGAGGGGCAGAGGACAATCACAAGGATTGTACAGAGGCAGACAATGGCAAGCTCCTACACAGAGAGGTGGTGAGGACAACTCACAATCTTTCAGAAAGCAGACCCAATGACTTTCCCCTTTGCAGGCCAACCAGGTCTCAAATGGCAGCCCCCTTAGGAGGAAAGCTGGCACTATTCTCAAAAAATTGGCATGTTGTCACAAAGGACAAATGGATCCTGGACATTATAAACAGAGGCTACAAATTCCATTTTCTTACCCTTCCAAAAATGAGAGGCATGCCAAACCTGACACACAATCAAAGGGCAGAGGCACAAAAGCAAATTTCAGATCTTATAAACATGAAAGCTATTCAAGAGGTACCTACACACGAACAAGGTCAAGGTTTTTATTCCAGGCTATTTCTGGTGCCAAGGAAG
Source organism: Protopterus annectens (assembly GCF_019279795.1). Classification (NCBI taxonomy): domain Eukaryota; kingdom Metazoa; phylum Chordata; order Ceratodontiformes; family Protopteridae; genus Protopterus; species Protopterus annectens. The sequence goes on along the minus strand of NC_056737.1, from coordinate 492,823,304 downwards.
GGAAAAGATTGGAGACCTATTTTGGATCTTTCCATCCTAAACACATTCCTACTCGTACCAAAATTCAAGATGCTCACTCTACAACAACTTCTTCCCATGCTGGGCAAGGAGTCTTGGCTGGTAACATTGGACCTCAAGGAGGCAGACCTGCATGTCCCAATCAGACAAAATTGCAGAAGATACCTCAGATTTCTTGCAGGTTCAACCCATTATCAATTCTCTGCATTGCCCTTTGGCTTATCTACTGCGCCCAGAGTATTCACGAAATGCCTGGCATCAGTAATTGCCTACTGCAGACTTCAAGGGATACAAATATACCCTTATTTGGACGACTGCCTGATCCAAGCGGACAGCAAGCACATTCTTCTGAAACATCTGACTTATGTAATAATGTTATTAAACTCTCTGGGATACACAGTCAGCAAAGAGAAATCAAGGCTAATACCCTCTCGGAATATAGTTTTCCTGGGTGCCAATTTGGACACAAACACCCAGATGGCCTACCTCACGCCAGAGAAGCAGGGGCAACTAATTCAATATTTCAGAACACTGGCAAATTGCACCAGGCTGACTGCAAGGAAAATCCTGCAGGCTTTGGGATTCATGGCATCTTGCATCTTACTAATCCCACGTGCAAAGCTGCATATGAGAAAACTACAATGGTACCTAGAAAACATATGGTCTCAACACAGCCACAGTTTGGAAACAATAATACCACTAATTCCATGTCTGCAAAAGGAATTTCTGCGGTGGGCTCAAGCATGTCAAACAAACACAGGTCTTCCATTCAGCAAGCCTCAAGCAAATCAAGCCATCACAACAGACACCTCGGACTACGCCTGGGGGGCACACATGACAGATCGGTGCATTCAGGGCTAATGGTCCCAAAAAGAAAAGCACCTTCACATCAATCAAAAAGAAATGCTAGCAATAATAAATGCTATTATAGCTTTCAAGGACCTTCTACAACCAGGTCAACTACTGATAAGAACGGACAACACCACAGTTATGTGGTACATAAACAAGCAGGGAGGAACACATTGTTATCCCCTATGCAGACTGGCCATGTCACTTTGGAACATGGCCATGGACTTACAAATGGAACTACAAGCACAGTACTTGCCAGGCAAGGAAAACACGCTGGCAGACAACCTAAGCAGGAATATGACAAATCCATACGAATGGAAGTTGCATCCAAAAGTTTTTACAGAAATAATACAAGAATGGGGAAGGCCAGACATAGATCTCTTTGCCTCCCACAAAAATCATCAATTGACAAAATTCTGCTCGAGGATCTTCCATCCAAAGGCCTGGAGAGTGGATGCTCTCTCTTTCAGTTGGACATCAATGACAGTTTATGCCTTCCTGCCTCTTCCTCTGCTGCCCAAAGTCCTATTGAAGACCAGAGCAGACAGACCAAAGATGATCCTCATTGCTCCGGACTGGCCAAGGCAACACTGGTACCCACTCCTGAGGAGCCTGACACATTCCCCTCCATGGACCCTGCCTCTAATGCCTCTTCTTCTGACTCAGCACAGCTTCAAAACTCTTCACAGTCAGCTAAAAACACTCAATCTAGCCGCATGGAAGATTCCTTAGCATCACAGCAGGCCCTACTCTCCAAGGAGGTGCAGGATGTCATTTTGGAGGCCAGAAGGCCATCAACTAGAAAAGCTTACTCCGCAAAATGGAAACGTTTTTGTGTCTGGAATGAAAAAAAGGGCCAGACCCTGGAAAACTGAATTTACCTCAAATACTACAATATTTGGCTGAACTGCTAAGCAGTGGACTTTCGTTCTCCATCAAAATCCATGCCTCAGCCATTTCTGCAGAATACAACACAGATCCTCCTTTATTCTCTCACCCTCTTTTAAGACAGTTCCTCAGAGGGGCTAAGAATTTAAGACCTCCAAGGAAACAACCAATACCTGCTTGGGATCCCAATTTAATTCTGGAAAAACTGACTTTGCCTCCTTTTGAGCCAGCTGCCTCATCAGATTTGCAATATTTGTCCTGGAAAACAGCTTTCCTTCTGGCTATCACTTCAGCTCGTAGAGTTTCAGAACTACAGGCTCTCATGGCTGTTCAGCCTTTTATCATCTTCCATCAGGACAGAGTTTCCTTACGAACCAACCTGTCCTTTATGCCTAAAGTGGTATCCAGGGTAGCTTTAAATCAGGCCATACATTTACCTACTTTTTATCCCAATCCTCAAAACAAAGGAGAGAGATTACTACATTCCTTGGACATCCACAGGCTACTGCGTTATTATTTGGACAGAACAAAACCTTTCAGAAAATCAGAACAGCTCTTTGTGGCCTATGCGGTAGGAGCTCAAGGAAAACCAATTTCCAAACAGACAATTTCAAAATGGATAGCCCACTGCATATGCTTTTGCTATTCCTTTCATGGCAAAACTGTGCCTACAGGCATTAGAACTCATTCCACCAGGGCCACAGCCACCTCTGCAGCCTTCCTCAGAGGAGTTCCTACCAAGGATATTTTGGAAGCAGCCACTTGGAGCTCTGTGCATACCTTCTCCAAACACTACAACCTGCCGTTATACTCCAAATCTAGAGCAGGCTTTGCCACTGCAGTCTTGCAGGGCATTTTGGCTCCTCCTAGTTCCACCTAGTACCTACCACCCTTTTCTTAGCTTTGGGATTCTACCCATCTGTTATGACTGCAGCTGTATGCACGATGAACATAGTACAGTTTTGTACCTACCATAAATGTAGATGTTCGAGTGCTAATACAGCTGCAGTCCAGGTTTCCCTCCCTCCTTCCCCTCTAGGGGTATTCTTTTATGGTGTATTTGCTTGCAACTACTGTTTTTTGATTATATTGCATTGCATTACTACATAATTTTATGTATTGCCTTCCTTCTGGGGGCACCTGAGATCTGGGGCAAGAAAAACTGAAGAAAATGGCGTCGGCTGGTTCTTTTATACCCCTGTCGCACTGACGTCAGGGAAGAAGCGACGACAACCGACGCCGGACCTAGACTTTGGAATTCGGCCGACTGAGGACCTGCCTGACGGCAGGAGAACCCATCTGTTATGACTGCAGCTGTATTAGCACTCGAAAATCTACATTTATGGTAGGTACAAAACTGTACTTTTTCTTTCCTGAATACCAGAACAAAGGGGAATACAAACTACATTCTCTAGATGTGCATAGACAGCTGCGTTTTTACATTCATAGAACGGCTGGTCATAGACAATCCGACCAGTTGTACGTCTCTTTTGCCAAATTTAATTTAGGTAAATCTGTGTCGAAGGTCGCCTTGTCGAGGTGGATTTCACAATGCATCCTTTTGGCTTATGAAAGTTCTGGCAGGCCCGCACCTCAGGGAGTCCGTGCCCACTCTACTCGGTCCATGTCTACTTCTGCTGCTTTTTGGTCTAGAGTACCCCTGGATGATATTTGCTCAGCAGCCACTTGGGCTTCACCTCATACCTTCATCAACCATTATAAATTGGATATTATCTCTAGAGGGAGAGCATCCTTTGGCTCTGCAGTGCTCCGGAACATCCTTCCATGAAGGCTGCCCAAGTTGCAGGTAGCTGGGGACTCTGTCCCAAAGGTGCTGACAGATGAAGTTAACTACTTCAGATTAAGTAGTTATGTACTCACCGTAATGTTCCATCTGAGTAGGTAGACTTCATTTGCCTGCAACCGTCCCACCCTCCTTCCCCCTGACCTTTGGATGTTATTTGGCCAGAAGTTTTTACTCTGCCGTTTAAGGAAGGTAGTTAGTTTCCTTTTTCAGCCTTATTGGTTATGGGCAAACTTGATCTGAGGTCAGTCAGGGATGGCAGGGGATTATGGGTGAAGGGGAGGAGCTAGGAGCTTGGATCTAAGCTATGAAAGATTGCCAGCTCGGATCCGAGGTCGGATCCGATTCCCAAAGGTACAGACAAATGAAGTCTACCTACTCAGATGGAACGTTATGGTGAGTACATAACTTCTTATTCCTCTCATTCCCTGCCTACAACAGGAGTTTCTTTGGTGGGCAGAGACATGTCACCAGAACATGGGACAGTCTTTCACTCTACCCCCTGCCACCCAAACCCTAACTTCAGACGCATCAGACTATGCTTGGGGGGGCCCATCTGGCAGGGAGATGCATTCAGGGCATATGGACCCCAAAACAAATGTATCTGCATATCAACCAGAAAGAGATGTTAACTGTTCAGAATGCCCTGACCGCCTTCAAGGACTTACTTCATCCAGGACAGCTACTGATAAAGACGGACAACACCACGGTTATTTGGTACATAAACAAGTAGGGGGTACACATTCCTACCCCCTTTGCAGACTAGCCATGGCATTGTGGGACACAGCCTTGACTTGCCAAGTACATCTTAAAGCTCAATTCCTGCCAGGAAAACAAAATACTCTGGCAGACGACCTAAGCAGAAATCTTATGGACCCTCATGAGTGGAAACTGGATCCACAGGTATTCAGCATGATAACGGAGAAATGGGGGAGTCTGGACATAGATCTGTTTGCCTCTCCCCAGAATTATCAACTGGACAAATTCTGCACAAGGACTTATCACAGACAAGCATGGAAAGTGGCTGTCCTGTCCTTCGGTTGGAAAAACCTATCAGTCTACGCCTATCCTCCTCTGCCTCTTCTTTTCAAAGTATTACTAAAGGTCAGACAGGAAAAACCAAAAATGATCCTAATTGCCCCAGACTGGCCTCGCTAGCACTGCTACCCAATTCTAAGGAATATGTCTCACCTCCCTCCTTGGTACTTGCCTCTAATACCTCATCTACTGTCCCAGCAGAGCAATCAAATTCTACACAATCAGCTCCAAACTCTGAACCTGGCAGCATGGCTGATCATGTAATTATTCAAACAACACCTCTCAGTAAATCTGTGATGGATTTCATTTTGGAAGCCAGAAGGCCTAGTACTAGAAAATCTTATGCTGATAAATGGAAAAGATTTTGTGCTTGGAACCAAGCACAAGGTACTGACACAGCAAAGCCAAATATTCCTCAGATTTTACAATACTTAACTGAGATGCTTTTTCATCAATAAAAATCCATGCCTCAGCCATTTCGGCTCATTACAACACAGAGCCTCCTACCTTTTCTCATCCTCTGCTAAAAAAGTATCTTTATGTGGCCAAAAATTTAAGGCCTCCCAGAAGATCACCAACTCCTGCATGGGACCTCAGTTTTGTGTTGGAAAAGCTCACCCTGCCTCCATTTGAACCAGCAGCTACTGCGGATATAAAGTTTTTATCTTGGAAACAGCTTTCCTTCTGGCAATCACTTCAGCAAAAAGGGTTTCAGAACTTCAGGCCCTCATGGCTGTGGAGCCTTTTATTACATTTTACTCAGACAGGGTGTCCCTCTGGACCAATCCTTCCTTTATGCCCAAAGTGGTTTCCAGTGTGGCTCTTAACCAAGCTATTCACTTGCCAACTTTTTACCCAAATCCGCAGAACAAGGGGGAGCGGATTCTGCATTCCTTGGATGTACACAGACAACTAAGATTCTACTTAAACAGGACCAAATCTCTACGAAAGTCTGAGCAACTAATAGTGGCATTTGCTGCAGGATCAGAGGGGAAGGCTATTTCAAAGCAGACTATTTCAAAGTGGATAAGCCACTGCATTCGTTTCTGCTATTTGCATCATGGTGAACCGGTGCCCAAGGGTATCAGGTCACATTCCACCAGGGTTGCATCTACCTCAGCAGCTTTTCTCAGAGGGGTGCCAACCAAAGACATTCTAGAAGCTGCTGCTTGGAGCTCTCTTTATACTTTTACAAAGCATTATCATTTGCCTCTCTTCTCTAAGTCCAGGGCAGGCTTTGCCACTGCAGTTCTGCAGGGCCTTATAGCCGCTCCTAATGCTATTTAGCTCCAGCCTCCCATCCATAGTTTTGGGATTCTACCCAAATGTAATGATGCAACAGTGAAACACGAAGAACATAGTACAGTTGTGTATACTTACCATAAATGTAGATGTTCGAGTGTATTCACTGTTGCAGTCCGGGTTACCCACCTGCCTTCCCCCTTTTTTTCTAGAACTTCTGTTTCCTTCACTATATTCTACAGCCTTTGTGGTGTATTTGCTTTTAGATGAAGGTAAAGTTTATGTTGTTACAATTGACTTTATATATAGATATATTTATGTGTGTATATATATATATATATATATATATATATATATATATATATATATTTATTTGCTCCCCATTTGGGGGCCACCTGATATCTGGGGCAAGAAAAACTAAAGAATATGGTGTCGGCTGCATGTTTTATACCCCTGACGTCACGGAAGAGGAGACAACAACCGATGCAGGACCCAAGACTTTGATATTCAGGCCGACTGAGGGTAACCTGCCAGCAGATTACCCAAATGTAATGACTGCAACAGTGAATACACTCTAACATCTACATTTATGGTAAGTGTACACAACTGTAATATCCAAGCCCTCGGAACTGAGTCGGCCTTATACCAAGCTTGCGTGCACCAAAAAACTGTCGAGTTAAGCTGCTACCCACAATTCCCTTTGCTCAGTTACCTCAGATCTCTTTTGCCGCACAGCCATATAGCAGCATTTCACCGAGCTCTCCAGCTAAGTGATTTTTTCTGATACATTTACAAGTTTTTGTAAAAGTTTTTTCCTGTTTATAGTCTATTCTTGATATCTATATTGTTTCAGCTTTACCCACAGGTATCTTTCTTACCATTGTTGGTATTTTCTAACATTCTACCCTTATGGTGTCTTGTTACCATTGTTGGTATTTCCTCTCTTTCTTCTTCATTTCCTCCACTTTCATCACTCTTTCCCTTTTGCATGAGAGTGTGTTCTGGGATTTCTGAAAAGAAGGGAACTACAGAGTTTAAACACTGCTCTAGTTGCAGTGTTAAACTGCCAAATAGTGACCTCCATGAAGAGCGTGTGTACTGTTGGGGGTTCCACATTTGTTGGCGAAACCCCCGTGTGATATTTGTGCTAGCTTCAGTCAGCGGACGCTGAATGAGCGTCTTAAGAAACTGATTTTGAAGCGGCTGCTTGCTTCGCCTTTTTCGGAGGCCATTTCTGCTGTGGAGGTCTCACCCCCTCCTTCTGTGGACAAGAAACGTCCTCGCTCGGACCCCTCTTCACCGGCTGGTGACATAGGTAAAAGTCATAAACACAAGCCCCATAAGTCCTCCTCAGAGCACCGTTCTGCCTCTTCGGTTCCGACTCCTACATTGGCTCTGAGCTAGGCTCCAGCGAAACTTACCGATGTCACCTCGCCGGCGCCCATCCTGGCACCGTTGACTATGGTGCCGTCTACTGCCTTGGTTCTGTTCAGCTTATCTCTTTCTGTCTCAGCACCGAAATCGCCCATTTCTGCTCCGATATCGGTTCCGACAACTACCTCGGGACCATTTTTTTCATTCATCCCTGTTGTAACCTCGAGTTTGAGCCTGTTCACAGCTCCAACCATACCATTGTTGCCAGTTTCGAAATTGGAATTGGTGCCGTTCTGTGATGCACCACGGACCCGATATTCGTCAACTATGGACCCGTTTGCCAGACAAGCCTGCATCCCCTTTTTGGGTCATCCTCCTCAGGGGCATCGGTGAGATCCAACAGGAGCCTTTCCGAATTGGATGTGGTGCGCCTTTTTGACCAGCTGCTGACTGCCATGGGAATTTCAAATCTGCCTAGACCCAATCTCACCCCAGGCTTTGGGTCTATTACTCCAGCAACCCCTACTTATTCTCCTCCCTTGGATCCCTCTTGTCAAAGACTCATTTATCCAACTCTTTTTAGAGGACTCTTTCCTCGGTGCCTGCAACCTTTTTGGGTGTCTGTTCTGTTGGAACCCACCCTTCCTCAATCTCATTCTTGAGGCTTCGTCCCCGGGGGTGGACCGTCTGGAGCGGGGTGTGACCCCGGTTCCGATTTTGTATTCGGTTCCAAGCTCCCACTCCTCTTCAGGCGGGCCCGCTTTCCAGGTGATGGAGAGGGTGCTTGCTTCTAGCAGCCCTCCTCCGTTGGTTATTGCCCCATTTCCTTCTGAGCCACAGCTGTCAAAGGCCACCCCCCAGGACTCCGAGAGCACAAGGCCCAGGAAACCTCTATCCAGGGTATTTCCCTTTCTGAGTCGTCTTCGGATGCTCCCACTGAAGAACTCCCTCGGAAACGGGTGTGTAAGAGGAAACACATGTACTCCCCAGAGGAGTCCCTCACAGAAGATACGGACTACGATGATGGGGAAGGGTCCCCACGGTCACCCCCCTTACAATGTCTCCTTTAGAGACATCACGGAGATCTTGAAACAGAGGGGTGACTGGAAGTCCTCCAACCCTTCCTCAGAGGAATCCATATTCCTGCAGGCCTTTCGCTCTTGGCCCTCTACTTCTTGGGTGACACCCCCCCCCCCTGCCGATGAGTTGGTTAAACTCATCATGCAACGGGCATGGAAGAACCCTGACTCTGTTGAGGCCATTCCCAGGAGATCAGGCAAGGTACTCTTCCCCCCCAGAGGATCAGCCCCATTGGTCTAGAGGTTTGCCAGCGGACGCTATGGTGGTTGGCAGCAGCCACGAAGAAGGACCTCGCAGAAGAGAGTCCTGCTGTTCATCCACCCAACAGAGAGTCTCGGGCAGTGGACAGGTTAGGGAAGCGAGTTTTGGTATCGGCAACCTTTGCAGTTAGGTTTCTGAACTTTTTGGCACATTTTACGAGACTCCAGAGAGATCTGATCTCCGAACTCTCTGGAACCCAAGCGGGGTCAAGTATCGTATGGAGCAAGAGATAAAGTTGCTTCCCAATTTGTCACCCTAGAATCAATATCTAATTCATCCATGAGGTTGCTGTCACACACAACAGAAGAGGCAGCTAGAGCTGCGGGTGCAGGCATAGTCATGAGACGCCACACCTGGATGCGCATTTGTGATGTCACAGACTCCTTCAAGTCTTCCTTTCTAAATGCCCCTATTGAGCCATCAGCTCTGTTTGGTGCTAAGGTCAAGGATACATTAGCCAGGTGTGAGGACGACGGGAAGACCTTGTCTGCCGTTGGCTTATGCTTTTCCAAACCTCAGCTTTCCTTCTCCAAGAATCAGAGGAGCGGGAAGATGTGGCACAAGAAGTCTCAAGGTCCTTTCCGAGACGCTTGTGGTGAGGACTCCTCCAGAGGCAGAGGAGGTTCCAATAATGGAAAACGTCCCTTTTGGGGCAGAGGGGGTCCCCAGAACCAGGGCTCCAGATATTCTTTCTCGGGTAGACTGTATCAGCGCTCCTGAGGCACTGCCTGATTGCTTTCCTCTGGAAGCAGTCAGGGTGCATTTTTCTCTGCACTAAGCTGCCTAGCTGTGCATTACAAATGATCAGTGGGTGCAGAGAATCATTACCAGAGGCTACCATATTCCCCTAATAGCTTATCCAAGACCTTTGAAATCCCTTCCCGATGTCTCACCCAGTCAAAGGGAGGAGGCAGCTTCCAAAATACGAAAGCTATGTCAAAAACGAGCCATCCAGCAGGTCCCCCCAGATCATTGCGGATCAGGGTTCTACTCAAGATTCTTTTTGGTGCCAAAGAAAACAGGGGACTGGAGGCCCATTCTGGATCTCTGTCAACTAAACAAATGGGTAGTTCAGACTAAATATCGCATGGTCACGATTCAAACCATCCTCCCCTTCAAGTGGGAGGGTGTCTGGATGTGCTCATTAGATCTCCGGGATGCGTATTACCATATCAAGATGGACAAGTGCTCCAGGAGCCTCCTTCACTTCCAGTTGGGAGCCAATCACTACCAATTCAGAGCCCTGCATTTTGGTCTCTCGACGGCCCCCAGTGTGTTCACGAAATGCCTTGCAGTGGCAGCAGCTCATCTGAGACTTCAGGGGATTCCAGGTGTTTCCGTACCTGGACGATTGGCTCCTCTCCACCCCCACCAAGCGTCTTCTGGTCAGGGCCCTCCACTACACCCTGTTCTAGCGGAGTCTATAGGCATCACCAGACACTGGGAGAAATCCAACCTTCAACCCTCACAACAACTGGAATTCATAGGGGCAATATTCAACACCCAGTCAAGCCTGATCTCACTTCCTCTCCACAGGCTTCAGAGACTAAGGGCACAAGTTCAAGTGATACTCTGTCGAAGAAAGGTGTCTGCAAGGGAAGCCCTCCAAGCCTTGGGATCTATGGCTGCAGCCATCCCTATAGTTCCCTTAGCCAGACTACACATGAGATTACTACAATGGCTCCTTCAGGCCCAGTGGATACCCAATCTTCACCCCCTGAGCTCACAGATTCTCATCACCAACACTTGCAAACTAGATCTCCTCTGGTGGATGATTACAGACAAAAATCTTTGTCGTCCCTTCCAGACTCCCCAGCCCTGCGCCACGGTGACCATGGATGCTTCCCTGATGGGGTGGGGGGGCCACTTCCAGGGAAAGTCAGTCCAAGGCACGTGGTCTGATGTAGAGGTCAGCTTGCATATCAATGTCCTGGAGTTGAGCAGTGCTATTGGAGTTGCAAGCTTTTCATCTGCGCCTTCTGTCCAGAATGATTGCTGTCCAGTCGGACAACATGTCCATGGTCTGGTACTTAAACAGGGAGGGACCACATCTTACCCCCTATGTCGCGAAGCCATGAGAATCTGGCAGTGGGCGATAGCTTCCAACCACTTTCTGATCTCACCGCATATCCCGGGGAGCTCCAGTGTGATTGCAGACAGGCTGAGCAGATGCATTCTTCATCCTCAAGAGTGGTCTCTCAACCAGAGTGTGGCAGCGGAAATTTTCAGCCACTGGGGCCAGCCATGTTACGACCTTTTCGCTTCTACTTCTAACACAAAGTGCAGCAGCTACTTTGCCTCTTTCCCCCCTCTCGGGGAGTCACCGAGAGATGCTTTGATCCACGAGTCTCCTTTATGCTTACCCTCCGATTCCTCTAATTCCTCTTGTTCTAAGGAAAGCTATTCAGTTGAGAAGCAAAGTGATCCTCATTGCCCTGTTCTGGGCTCGTGTGGTTTCCCTTCCTTCGACCTCATCTGTTACAATCTCCTTGGATCCTAGACACTCGTCAGGACCTTGTATCCCACCCGCAAGGGCTGACTCCCATGCATCTGTCTACTCTCAAGCTGACAGCTTGGTTTCTCCACTTCCCTTAGTTGCCAGGCAGGAAACCCTCTCCTCACCCGTCAGTGATATTATTTTGACCTCTCGTAAACCATCCACCAGGAAACTTTACAGGGACAAATGGAAAAGATTCTCTATTTGGTCATGTAGTCAGAAGCTAGACCCGTTATCAGCCTCCGTAGCCACTATTCTTCATTATCTGGCTGAACTGTTCGACAGTGGGGTCTCGGCTTCCACCATTCGAGTCCATCTAGCAGCTGTTTTCAACTTCCATAACGGCGCTGATGGAGTGCCACATATTTCCTCTCGCCTTTGTAAGACCTTCCTCAAGGGTATTTTCCACAGCAGGCCTCCCATCAGACAGCCGGTGGAGGCATGGAATCTGTCCTGGGTTCTGCAGTCTTTCTCTGCCCCATTTTGAGCCAGCTGCGACATGTGATCTAAAATTCCTGTCATGGAAATCCTTATTTCTGGTGTCTATAACTTCAGCCAGAAGAATTTTGAATTACAAGCATTATGTATCGAGCCCTTATCTGATCTTTCATAAGGACAGAGTATCACTTCATACTAACCCATCCTTTCTCCCCAAAGTGGTTTCTGATTTTTCAATTCGCCAGTCCATTGAGCTCCCCGTGTTCTTCCCAAATTACTCTAACAAGGGAGAATACTGACTACATTCCTTGGATGTTCATAGACAATTACGTTTCTATCTGGACAGAACTGAATCCTTTTGCAAGTCGGACCAGCTATTTATTTCCTTTGCGGGTCCTAGAATGGGAGGCACAGTATCGAAAGTTACTTTGTCTAAATGGCCCAGGGATTGCATTGCCTTCACATATTCACTTGTAGAAGGATCTAAGCCTGGTCAAAGCAAAGCTTACTCAACTAGGGCTATTGCAGCATCTGTTGCCTTCCACTCTAGGGCCTCCATGGATGACATTTATGCAGCTGCCATTTGGGTTAAGCCCCACACTTTTATCAAGCATTACAAATTGGATCTGATCTCCAAGGGAAGAGCGACCTTTGGTTCAGTGGTTCTCAGGAATGTTCTTTCATAAGAGCCACTCAGGTTCTCCAAGTAGCTGGAGACTGGTCCCATCAGTGATGAATAGGAAGATGATTAACAACTTCAGATAAAGAAGTTATGTCTTACCATAACGTTCCATCTGAGTTGTTGATCATCTTCCAGTCATCACACCCTCCCACCGACCCCCTCCTAAGGTTCCTGGCAGATCTTCTGGGTCTTAGTGGTGTATTAGGGTTTCTTTGCAGAGATGGCCTCTGACTTATTTCTTCTTCTGTATGCTGCATGCATACTTGATCTGAGGTAACTGAGCAAAGGGCATTGTGGGTAGCAGCTTAGCTCAAGAGTGTTTTGGTGCATGCAAGCTTGGTATAAGGCTGACTCGTTTCCGAGGGCTCAGAACCGAACCCATCAGTGATGACTGGAAGATCATCAACAACTCAGATGGAACGTTATGGTACGACATAACTTCTTCTTTTTTTTTTTTTTTACACACACAATTTTGTCCTAGCTAGCAATTGTGTTTTAATGGTTTCCACTAAAAGACATTCTTCAGAAAGTCAATTTTTTGTTAAGTTATCCTGATATTGGAAAACTTTTTTATAGGTTCATAGGTAGGTACTAGGCTATCGGCCCAAGGGCCTAAATAAGCCTAGCCATCAAGGTTCCCTGGCTTACGCCACCCAAGAAAGTTAATTTCCTGCGCCCCTGTTGAGCAGAGCCACAGAAGTGATCCCCGGGGTGTATTTCCTATTTCCCATCCACTCATCAAGATTTTTCTTGAAGAGTGCTAATGAGGAACTTTGCTTGACATAGATGGGTAGCTTGTTCCAGAATCTACCCCTCCAGCATGTCCTGTTTATTGTGATGACAAGGTATAGGTCCCTAGAGCATGTGACTGGGAGGAATTGGGATTTATTTAGGTGTAGCATGTCCAACAGCTCTGTGTTTAACATAGCTTTATATGTTAGCCAGAGATCTCATCGGAGTAAGCAGTATGCTACAGAGTAAAGCTGGAGTTTTTTTGAGATGGTCAGAGTAGGGCATCTGTTTGAGGCCAGTAATCCTCTTTGTGAGGTACTTCTGTGGGCTTTCCAGCTGCTGCAGATGTCTTGTGAGGTACATTCCAAAAGGGCCGTTATACTCTCTAATGGGTTTAATGAATGCCGAGTAGAGGGAAATGATAACCTCTTTTTTTTCCTGGATGAGAACCCTTTTGTGATGAGGTGTGCCACATAGAAGGGTTTCCCGACTACTTGTGGCGATGTGATTATCAAAGGAGAGACTACTGTCCACCTGGGTCCCAAGGTGTCTTATCACACATTCGGCATTAAGTAGACTGCCGTTTATGTGGTAGTTCAGGGGTACAGAGTTTTTACCAAAGGGGATGTCAGTGCACTTTTTGGCACTGAGCTTGAGGCTATGCCTCTGACACCAGGCATCTGTCTCAGTGAGGCCCTTCTCTAGGATGTCCACATCATTTGGGGACTCGACTATGGCTCCTAGTTTACAGTCATCTGTGAACTTCATTAGCCAGAGGCCTTCTGTGTTCGCTTGTACTTCAGAGAAGTAGATACCAAACAGGAGAGGTCCCAGGACTGAACCGTGTGATACTCCACTTGTCACTGGTTTGGAGTTAGATTTGGAGTATGCAACTTTTACAGTGTGGGTTCTGTCAGTGAGCCAGTTGTTAACCCATCTTGTGACATAGGGATTTATACCTACTTTAGTGACTTTAGCTGTAATTCCTGGGGGATGGTTTCGAAAGCCTTGGCGAGGTCAAGATAGGCTGTGTGAACCACCTTACCCTCGTCTATGGCTTTGGTGACTGCCTCAAAGAAGTCTATCAGGTTCAGAAGGCATGATTTGCCTTTCACAAACCCGAACTTGGTGGGGTCCAGAGTTTGGAAGTTACCAATGTCTTTGAGTTCCATGGCCTTGCAGACCAGGCTCATCAGGCTAATAAGGCGATAGTTCCCAAGATCAGTGGTGGCTCCCCCTTTGTGGAGTAGGATAACTGTTGCTGTGTGCCATTCAGTGGGCACAAAGCCTGACGTGAGACTATGATTGAACATGGTGCTTGGGTATGGAGCCATTTCGTTCTGAAGTTAGTGTAAAAACGCAGTCTGAGATGTTGTCCAGTCCTATGGATGCTGTGTTTTTGGTTTTAGACAGTGCAGCTTTTACCTGCATATATGTGATTACAGGGACTCTGCATTCTTCCTGTGTAGATATGGGCCCTTTAGGGGGTGAGAGGGGGGTAAAGTTAGCACTGAACCCATCTGCCAGGATGTTGGCAATATCAGTTGATTCTGTAATTTTCTTGCCATTGTGCTGTAACTCACAGCAGATCTGGGTGTTGCCATTGAGATTCTTTTCATAGCTATAGAATGCTTTGTGGTCGCCCTTAGAATCAGTGGCGATTTTGTTTCCGTAGCTAGCTTTGGAGGATCTTATAAGGGATCTCACCTTCTTACTGAGGCTGACCAGGGAGCTCCTCCACTCATAGGATTTTACTCTCTTTTGCAACAATTTCTTCCTTCTGTTGTAGAGTTTGTTTATGGCAGGGGACCACCAGATTGGCTTCCGTTTTTTGGAGTATAGCATCTTGGTTCTGTTTGGGATAGCATAATCCGTGCACTCGTGTAAGTGCTTATAGAATGCATTTGTGTAGGATTCAGCAGTCGTAACTGTATTGTCCATCTGCATGGGTGTCATGAAGTTCGGCACTTCTCTCTTAAGAAGCATGAAGTTGGCTTTGGAGAAATTTTTTACTGTGGTTTCCTTAATGGTTGGTGGGGGCGGGATGCAGATATCTAGGGTGATTAGCTTATGGTTGGATCTGACGAACAAGGAGTTGACTTCAGGTGTGGAACATCGGTCACTCATGTTCGTAATGACCAGGTCTAGGATATTGTTGCCTCTGGTGGGGGTGTTGATAAGTTGATCCAGGGCATTGTAATTTATGAATTCCAGAAAGCGTTGAGCGGAGGAGTTAGTACATGAGTAGTTTTCCCAGTTTATGGTGGGGTAGTTGAAATCGCCCATTATTACAGTGTTTGTTTGTACCCTAATATTTTCCAGTGTATCAAGAAAGAAGAGTGGGAATCCTGGGGCATGGTGCGGGATCTGTATCAATCTACAATTTGGATTGCAGTTTTGCTCAGCGTTAGTTGCACTTGGATAACCTCGGATGCATTATTCTGTGCAACTAGGCTGGAGGTGTGGATATCCTTAATGAATATGGACACACCTCTGCCTTTGGTGTTCTGGTCCAGATTAGATGGCCGAAAGGTGTGGTATGAGTTATAGCCTGGGAATGCAGGGGTGCTCTGTAGAGCCTTGAACCAGGTCTCAGTCACAGCACAGATATCAATGTTCTCCATTTTAAGGAGTGCCTCGAGTGAGTGCATTTTGAGCATTTAGACTTCTAGCATTGAGTAGCATTGCCCTCAGTTTTTGCTTGCCTGTTCCAGTAACAGTGGTGAATTTGTCATTTGAACCTTGCCTAAAAAGGCACTATGGGGGTGGCAACAGCCTTAGACAGTATCCGAAATCCCAGGGGCGACAGGTGCAGGCCATCTCTGGCAAAGCATCGTGGTCTGTCGACTGTCATCCCAGGCAGACAGATAATGGATCCCCTTAGAATGACACCAGAAGCTTAGCCAATTGTTGAAGTCAATCATTTTGTCTTTGTACTGTGGTATCATTCTTGGCGATGGCAAGATGCTACTCAGGTCTAGGGTCATACCTGCCTGGGCTACAAGATCGGAGAGCTCTTCCATGGCTCTTTTCCTGTAGTCCAGGGAGGTACATCTCGGGTCGTTCACACCAACATGAACAATGACAGAGTCATATTTGTACTTGTTGTGGAGTGACCTGAGTGCGTGGGTTATGTGGCGGATCCTGGCACCCGACAGGCAGCTGACAGTAGCCTTCTCCTTGTTTAGCCTGGTGAGTGGGACATCAGTGTGCGTGACTATAGAGTCACCTATGACTAGTGTGTTGGGTACGTTGGTTTGCCTTTTGGGCTGTGGTTTATTGGCACACTGAGTCTGTGGGCTATGTGTCATTTGGGTTGTGTTAGGGGGTGGAGGTTGCTTGCGTTTCTGCTTTGGAGGTCTCTGTTGCTTGAGCAGATTATTATTGATAGCATCTGCAAATGTGTTTGTGGATTTTGGTGGTGTAGGTTTAGTGTAACTATGTGATGAGTGTGGTGTGGTGCAAGTGTTTACCTTCTCCTCTTGACTGTCAAGTTCGATCTTGGTTGGAGAGAGCTTTACCTCCAATTTGGCTAGATAAGTGCATCTCTCTCAGGTTGTGGTGTTGGGGTGGTAGGAGGAGAGGGTTGTCTGTGTACATGAGGCAATTGCTACATTGCCTCAAGATTGCCACATTCATCAGACGGACAGGAGAGAACACTGGGAGCTGACCCTTGGACATGCCTGAATAAAAAACAAGTTTCCTCTAGACAAGTGAGGAAAGTGAGTATAAGAGCTTTTTTTTTCTCTAAGCAAGTGAAGAAAGTAAACATAAAAACTGTTTTCCTCTAGGTCAAGAGGAAGGTTGAGTTCTGTAGTAATTTGTAGCTTATTTAGTGCTAACAACAAGTTCTGAGCACAAATAAGCAAATTCAAGTGCTAAAACTAAGAATCTGTACCTGGAACTTGTGCTCAGAAGCTTACAAACAGTGCTGGATACAGCAAATCTGTATCTGGACTAGACTAGTTAGAGGAAAGGTGGGAAACAAGTGCAAACACGGGCTTTTAAACCAGAATGATATGGAAAAACTGCCCAAATGGTCACTAAACTACAATTTCTGGGCCAGAAACCACTCTTGTGGTAGATAGGCTACTTAGTTCTTACTATTCCCACTAATAAGCTAGAAGGCTTCCCCCCAACACAGAAAGGCTTGGGGGGGCTGGCGAAGGCTATCTTTAGCCGAAAGCACTTATTGTTATCGTTGTATTCTTGCTTATTTTTACTTTTGCCAAGTCTATTTCAAGTTTTTTATCATGCTATTAAAGTTACTGTTTTACTGATCAAGCCGTGATGTTTCTGCCGAAGTTTTTACTCGCTGTTTTCTCCTTTTTCCCTCGGCAGCTTCAGTGTCAGCTGAATATTTGTTTGCCTTTTTTGTGAAGCTGTAGTCAGAATTAAAGAATTGTTTCAGTGGGAACAGTATGAAATTCCAGTATCCAGGCACAAATGTTATGATTTATTTGCAGCCTTGATTTTCCTTAGTCTTAAGGTTTTCCTCCTATGCTTTGGAGGAACTTTTGTTGTTAGCCTGCAGCATACCTAACAGCCCTCAACACCTAAAAATTCTGATTTAACGTACAAGGCCCTTCAGATCCACATATATCAATTTTTTCTACTCCAAAATCAGTCCCTGCAGTTATTTGGCAAAATTATCTGTTGCCAAATATATTGTGAATTCTAATCTTGTCACTTCTGGCAAAGATGGGAAAGCTTTTGATGGATTTAGGAAGAAAGTGTATTGTTCAACTTTTGCTTGCAGAATTCTGAATTTTTGGTTTCATATTTCAAAATACCTGCTTGAGTCCTTTGAAAATATGAGAAAGTTAATTGCTAACCTCCCTTCCTGAGTGATGCATTTCTGAATTTTAATAGCTTCTGTTTCCTAGGTAACCAAATACTCTCTGAAGTGTTCTTATGACTTTGCTGATACTATATGCAGATCCAGAGTAGATGCTACTGGATCAATAATGAAAAGGTTTGTTTTGTTACATTCACAATATATACTAGAGGATGTCAAAGTTCAGATCTTGAATTCTCCCTTGCATATAGAGGTATTGTTGGCCCTTCTTCAGTTGAGATCCTTAAAACATTTGATGAAAGAGGGAAGTTAATTCAGTGGAGGTCACACAGATATTTAATTCCTTTCCAATGTTTAATAGGACCTTTTCTTCCAGTTCAGGATCTTTTTATAAGAAGTAAAACAAAAGACATCTCAGCAAGATAAAGGAAAACAGAATTTCAAAAAGAAATGGCAAGGTATTCCAGAGCCAAGGACAGTCCCAAAAATCAGGTTTGATTATATGCTTCTCAGCATACCTCTCAACTGACCAGGTTTTTTGGAGAATGTCACAATTTTTGTCCTTTTCCTCCTTCACTACCTCAGATCTCGTTGGCTGCCATCACGAATAGCAGCTTCCAGACGAGCTCCTCCTAGGAATGTTTATTAGGTTACTGTGAGTAACTGTTTTTTTCTTTTTCTCCACCTTTCTTCTCTTCTTACTGTTTTTTCAGCATGTTCTTGTCTCCAAAAAAAAAAAAAAAAAAAAAAATCGTACTGACAGGCTTTACTTCTTTCTTCTACCATGTCCAAAGCCCCGAATGCTGGATTTAAAAATGCATAGGGTGTGGTCACAAAATGCCACCCTCCGATACCTACACCCTGTGCGTTTATTGCTTGGGTGCTAGTTATCTGGAGTCCTCCTATTCCATCTGCGCGGGCTTCAACCAGCCCATGCTAATAGGCAGGAGGAACAAACTTATTCTCAAGGGCCTGTTTCTCTCGTCTTCCTCTACACAGACCTCTCCTTCAAGAGCCCAAACTCCCTCCAAATCTGACCGGGACTGCCAAGACACGTCCAAAGAATCCAACAAAAGCCCCTAAGGAAGACGGGCCCCGTAAGAGACCTACAGACTCCAGGGCTTGTCGTTTCTTCCCCCAAGAGAAAGCGCCCCTCTCCCCGCCCAACCACTCCAAAGTTCTCACCTGAACCTGCTCCTGCCTGCACTTCCCTGGTCCTCACCTCCCCCAGGGACCACTCCAGACCAGGGTCCATTTATGCGCCAGGTCCTCTCGCTCCTTCTCTGCCGAAACGGACAGGATTTTTATGTGTTTTCTGCGTGCACAGATGCAGATGGGGGTTCTGCCTGCTCCGGAGCCATGAAACTCTGCTTCGGAACCCTCTGGTCCGAAGCAACAGAGTGTTGAGACCTCCCTGCCGATTGGTATTCTTACCTTGATGCTGACGGTAGCTCTGAGTGCTTCTGCTCTGACCAGTTCAGCGCTGATAGACTCTTGGAGCTGCGACTTCAGCGCAGAGTCCAGGAGGTGAGCGTCTGGTTCGAGGCGAGCGTCTGGTTCGAGGCTTTCGGGTCCATCACTACCTCTCAGCGTCTCAGCATTTGACAGTTTGGCTCCGACGGCCTCATCAGCGCCAGGGGTGGCAGTGCCTGGGGATTTTTGATCCCGGTGGCTTCGGCTCCGTCGGAGTTGTCCTCAGTTGTTCACTCCTTCGGCATTTGAGGTGGTGCAGAGAGCTCTCTCCACTCCATTGAGGGCCTCGACACTCCAAGCTTCGGTTACTTTGTCGGCTCCCTCTGTATCTGTGCAGCAGGCATCCCTCCTATCCTTTTCTGCATTTGATAACAACTGGATGTTCAAAACAAGTATAAATACATAAATACCAATACATTTTTAATACATGTTTAGTATGTCCTTTTGTAAATGTTTCCTTTACTTTTTTATATTTGACAACACCTAGATGTTCAAAACAAATATAAATGCATAATACAGTTTTTTAATACATTTTCAATGTGCCCTTTATAAGCACAACATTAATTCATCTTTCTTCATTATGTATATGCATCTACAACCAAAGACCTACATTGGATCCATTATTTTATGTTTGTATATATTACATCCAACTATATCTGCTACTGTTTAACTAAGTCTATTATTATTGTATTGCAACATTTTATTCTCAAATTTCCTTTTAATTTCAATTGTTACATTAAATATTTATTTATATGAAAAGGTCACTTCCTAGTGCATGTTTTTTATCGTTTTTAAATAAAAGTCTATTCCACTTCGCTCACCTTATCTAAATATTCAAATTATTTTCCAAATTCATTCTATGGGGATGTAAAGTATGGAAACTGATGATCATTCTACTCTCTAGTCTGTTTAATTGTTTCTTGGAGTTACCCCTACTGTTGGTTGGTTGTGCTATAACACTGAAAAATAAACTCTTGTCTGACCCTTGATGCTTGGACATAAAGTGCATGGGAATGGGACTCTCTAACCTCTGTCTTCTCACATCACCCAAGTGCGCCAAGATTCGAACTTTAGCCTTCCTGGTAGTTTGGCCAACATACCACGAAATGGGATCACAGTCACAACCTGTTATATAGATCACACCACAGCTGTTACAATTGTAATATTCATTGGCCTTATATAATTTTCCATTAATCTTTCTAACATCTAAATTTTTTACCCAATTACATACTGAACAGTTTCCACAACTGTAGGTCCCAACAGTTTTACCTATTACATCCTGATGTGTTGATTTAAAACCTTTTCTGCTCAACAGTTCTTTCAAATTATTGTACCTACCATAGGAAACCGCAATATGTTTGGGAAACACAGACTATAGAATTACCCTCACTAACAATTTCCCATGCTTGCCTCACTATTCTCTCTAAAATGGGAGAAAAATCAGAATATCCTGTAACAAAAAATGTATCTTCTTCCTCTTTACTGTGTTTAACTTTTCTTCCATTATAATTTCTGCCAACCCTTGTGTAATCCTCATCTGTTCCTATGATCTTATTCTTTGCTTTTCTCAATATTCTGTCACCATACCTTCTGTTCTTTAATCTGATATATACCTCATTCAGGCATGTTTCCTTTAAACTAACTTCAGAGGTATTCATGAAGATTCTTTTAAATTCTCCATATGGTAGTGACTCAATGAGATGGGGGGTGCATACTCGTAGCATATAGGAAATTAACAGCTATGGGTTTTCTATCTGGTTTGTGCTGTATCGTCTTGTCATTATCTACATAAAACATAACATCTAGAAATGAAATGCTGTCTCTGTCAGTACCCCAGGTGAATTTCAATCCATGTGGGTTATTATTCAAAGTTTCCATGAATTCCACAAATTCAGACTGATCACCCTTATAAATGAATAACAAATCATCTATATATCTCTTATAATAGACTACATTTCTGACATAGTAGTCTTGTAACACCGTAAACTGACTTTCAAAATCCCCCATGTAAATAAATCTAAAGAAGGAAAAAGATGGGTATGGAGGCAGTGGCTAGGAAATTGGGGGAAGGGCCACGCTCTGCATTTTTGTTGAACCTCCTTCATTTTTGATCAACCCATAAGCATTTCAAATGGAAGAACGAAGGCCGCCCCCATCGCCATTCCCCTCTTTTGTAGAAAAAAACTCGTTCTTCCATTTGAAATGGTTATGGGTTAAGCAAAAATCAAGGAGGTTCAACAAAAATGCCGAGCCGTGGCCCTTCCCCCAATTACCTAGCCACTGCCTTCATACCCCATCTTTTGTCAGTGTTAGAATACAAAGCATTAACATCCACTGTCTCCCCCCCCCCATAACATTTTCTTTCCATTCTAAATTAACCAATTCCTGACAAATTTGCTGAGTCTTTTTAACATGAGAGGGCATGCCAGTCAGATGATGATCATCATGTTACACTGCTGCAGTCATTACACTTGGGTTATCCTGCCGTCAGGCGGTCCCGCAGTCGGCCTGAGTTCCAAAGTCTTGGTCCGGCGTCGGTTGCTGTCGCTTCTTCCCTGACGTCAGTGCACCAGTATACAAGATGCATCCGACGCCATTTTCTTCAGTCTTTCTTGCCGCGAGGTGCCCGAAGCAGAAGCAGTTCGCAAGTGCCGGTCGGCCGACTCCTGAAATTTTCAAAGTCGAATTTCAGATCCGGAGTCTTCAATAAAGCTAAGTACCCCGTTGGGGAAACTTTTTTTCTTGCCTCAGACCAAAACAAATACCTCATAAGGACTTCCACTCTTACTGTATTCCATGCCTAGGCCCTGATCACAACGTCACTAGTTGTCTGTTTTGTGCTAGATTTAACAAACGCAGTATAAAAAGGCATTTTGATTTTGCTTTGCACTACTTTGGCCGAAGGTTCAATTATACGATGCCGTCGGATCAGCTGTCGGCCTCAATACCGAAAAAACGCAAAGACAAGGATAAAGACAGGCATCCGAGGTCCAAAACCAACGACGAAACCTCTTCTAGGCCAGTCGCCGGTTCTCAGTGAGGCTCTTTCGCAGCCCCTGACACCCGCTACCTCAGAGCCACAGGCTGCTGCTGACTCCCACGTGGAGACATCTAGGCCTCTGGAAACTCAAGGTATTGGGCCTACGGAAACTAATCCCTCAGATGGGTCCGGAGCACTTGATAAAAGAGCTGACCAAGTCCCTCTTGAGTAATCTCTCCGGGAACATCCAGAAATCTGTGGAGTCCCAGTTTTCTACCCGATAGTTGATGTCCAACATATCCATGTGCCTGCTTTCTGTCATGGCTGATGGTATGTCCAGGGCAGCAGGTAGTAGCCATTCACCGACATGCCTGTATGTGCCTGTTTGACTTTGAGAAAGGCATTCAAGGCATCCTTCATTAATACCTCATTTGATGGTTCAACGCTATTTGTGAACCTAAGGTGAAAGATAAGTTCACTAGGAGAAAACAGGATGGAAAAACCCTGTGTATGGATGGAATTTGTTTTTCTACCCCTCAAAGGACCTTCTTCTAAAACCAGAAGGTGGGGCTGGGGGGGGGGGGCTTGTGGTTCCATTTCCATAAATCCTAGGCTTTTGGCCAAGACTCTTCTATGGACAGCGCCATAGCAGTGACAAAGGGGGAAATAGCTTTAGTGGATGTCACCTAAGATGCAGATGCTGACTGCAGAATCCACGGTTTTCTGGTCCTTAGAGAAAATCCATTCAGTGCTCCTAAACAGTTGCCAGACTGACACACACTGGAGGCAGTTGGGGGCATCTGTCCCTGCAACCTTAAGCTGGGCATGCCCTCACTCAAGATTCATGGGTGCAGAGGATTATCACCAGAGGTTGTATTATTCTCTTTGTTGTAGTCCTACAAGACAGAGAAAAAATCCTCACTTCCACACAGTCAAATGAAATTTGCAGTAGCAGAGGTAAAAATACTGCTAGAAAAAAGGGCGATGCAACTGTCCCCCTAGAACAGCTAGGATTCGGAGTGTATTCAGAGTTCTTTTTAGTTCTGAAGAATTTAGGATCTAAGGCTAATCTTGGACCTAAAGCTAAGCCACGTATTCCTTTGTTTAGATGATTGACTCCTTACCTCATCAGCCAATGATCTGCTGGTGAAATTGCAGGGTTATCTTGCTCCACCTTGCCTCACAACTAGGAGTCGCAGTCAACCTTCTGAGGAGTCATCTAATGCTGATGCAACAAATAGAGTTTATTGGATGCCACCTGGAAACAGTTCCTCAAATAGCTAAACTTCCCCAGTTCAGAATACTGTCCCTGCATCAGATAGCTTCGGAGGTCCTTCACCATCTTTGTTCTTCAGCTTTAGGTTTGATGGCTGTTGCTATCACTCTAGTTACACAAGGAAGGGTACTGTATGTGAGTTCTGCAATGGACGCTTTCTGATCAGTGGTCCCTAAAGTCTCACCCACTTCATGCTCTGAAACACATCACTTGGTGGTTGTCCTCCCCTATAGTGTTACTTGGTTGACCTTTTTCCTATCTATCCACGATAACCATGTTAACTACAGATGTTTTCCTGCTGTGGTGAGGGGGAATTATGAAGGGAAGATGGCTCAAGCTTTGTGGTCAATGACCAAGGCCAGACTTCACATCAATTCTTGGAGATAAGGGCAGTCCTCTTACCATTGCAGGCCTTCCAGGACAACATTGCTGTAGTGAGGTATATCAACAAATTGGAGGGGGGGGGGTGAACTTGGCCGCTATGCTTGGAACTCATGAGAGTGTGGCAATGGTTGATATCATCCAGTCACTTTCTAACCACAGTGCACATCCTGAGGACTTCTATTGTTTTGGCTGAAAATTTAAGCAGGCCTATCCCTCTGTCACAAATAGTTCCTCAATCAAGTACCGGCAACACAGATTTTCAGTCACTGGGGCCAACCTTGCTGTGATTTTTCTTATTTTTATTTATTTTTTTGCAGCAGTTGCTTTGCCCTGATACCTCAACAGAGTCAGTCACTGAGGGATACTGTAATCCACAGTTGACCCCTGGGTTTTCTTTATGCCTTCTCCAGCTTCTCTTGATTACTAAGTTTCTTTAGAAATTTAGAAGGTGCATGGCCAAAGTAATCCTCATTGCCCCATGTTGGCTTCGGCAACTTAGTTCCCTTTCCTTTGGCCTTATCTAGTACACCCACCCCTGGGTATTGGACCCCCATCCGGATCTTCTCCATCACCTGTCCAGTCTGTCTCACCACATCTTGAAAAATCTGAAGTTAACTGCATTTTTTTTCAATTTCTAACACTGGCCGGAGATGCCAGGCTGTATATATCTATTATTCAAATGTTATCCTGTTCACAGAAGTCCAAGTGGAACAGGTTTACCATATGGGCTTCCTCCAAGGCTCTGGACCCTTTTTCAGCCCTGACCCTTCCATTCATTTTAGACTTTTTGGCAGAATTGTTTCACAGGGGATGTAGCTTCTCCACCATCAAGGTGTACAGATAGCAATACCTAATTTTCACACAGGGCAAAACCAAATGTCTGTTGCTTCTTCAAAGATTTCCAAGGCCTTTTTGAAAGGAATTTTTCTATTGAGACCACAAATGAGAGACCCAGTCCCTCTTGTGGGATATCACTGTCATGCTTCAGGCTTTGACAAAAATCTTCATTTGAGCTGACATTTCATAGTAGATTTAAAGTTTTTAGTTTGGAAGACTATCTTATTGGTGGCTATTATATCAGCAAGGAGGATCTCAGAATTGCAATCCTTGTATTTTAAACACCATTGTCTAACCTTCCATAAAGTCAGGGTTTCTTTTAGAACAAATGTTTAATTTATCCCAAAAGTGACCTTTGAGGCAAGCCCTAATCAAACCATCAATCTACCAATAGTTTTCCCCAAAGTATTGCAGTAGAGGAGAATATAATTTGCATTTGCTAGATGTTCATTGACAACTCCTTTTTGTGTTTACACAGAACAAAGGATTTCAGGTAGTCTGATCAACTATTACTTGCCTTTTCTAAAGCCAGCTTTGGTCAAGCAGTTTCTAAATGTACCCTATACAGTTAGCTTTCCAACTGTTGTAACTATTATCTAAAATCAGGGCAGTAGCGATTTCTACTGCTCTGTTGCGTAAGGTACATATTTTTGAGATTTGTGCTGCAATGACTTGGTCTACTGTCCATAACTTTGTTATACTACAAGCTGAATGTACAGTCAAGAGCCCATACATCTTTTGGCTCCACTGTTTTTAGGAATATCCTTCCTTGATTACACCCAGGTGTTTTGATAGCATGGGAATTTGTCCCAGAGGTTGAATTTGACCTCCTTTTCCTGTCTGTCAAGGCTTTCATCATTATCCACCTTTTCTTCAAGTAGGTCTGCATAGGTTACTGTTATTAGATGATGTATTCAAACTATAAGCAGTCAGTCAGTCTGTGGCATTCTGGGTAATGGAGAGAACTATGGGTAGTAGGAGGAGTTGGCTCCGTAGAACCAAGCTTCTGCAAAATGCTGAGGTCTTAACTGATAACCCAGAGGTTGAATGGGATGAAAACAAGACAACATGGATCTAGCATTATGGCAAGTACATAACTTTCATTTTGTCCCTGTCCATATTCAGGCACAACTTGGATATATGGATGGGAAACAGAATATTTACTCTGGGACTGCACCATATACTACTAATGGACAGAAGCAGCTCCTAACTGGTTTCTGTCCTTCATGGGTCCCCTGAAATTATCTATGGTATGATCCCAGGTATTGTCATTAGGGGTAATATGCAAGTATTGACCCCAAGATGTATAAGACCAGTCTGTAAGTAAATAGGATAGGTTAATTCAAGCTCAAAAAAGGAAACTGGATAGGTTTAAAATGGCCCACAAGTGCAGCTAAACTACTATTTAAAGTAAAATATTCACCAAGGCACCAAAGTTCACTTCAAGCAGAAACCACAGGTACCACCAAGGATCAAATACCAGCAGTTTTCTTTGAAAAACGCAGCTTTAATGAAAATCAACAAAAAACACACACACTTCAGGCATTAACATCTCCTATCCAGTATGTTTTTGTTTGCAAGTTACTTCATCAGATGCGGGCAGACTTATGAACCATTCCTTTTATACTCCCTCTACTTGGTGAATTGAATCAATTACCTAATGAAATAAAAATGTTAATTGGCAATTAATACAGAATACAATAAATTTAAAGTGACTATGTGCATATACAATGCCAATTAACATTTTTATTTCATTGGGTAATTGGGCGGCCACGGTGGTGCAGTGGTTAGCATTGTTGCCTCACAGCAAGAGGTACTCCGGTTCGATCCTCTGCTGGGGTACCTTCTGTGTGGAGTCTGCATGTCCTTCCTGTGGTCGAGTGAGTTTCCTTCGGGTGCTCCGGTTTCCTCCCACATCCCAAGGACATGCTGTAGGAGGATTGGACATTCTAAGTTGGTCCTAGGTGTGTGTGTGTGTGTGTGTGTGTGTGTGTGTGTGTGTGTGTGTGTGTGTGTGTGTGTGTGTGTGTGCCTTCTGTAGAAGGTTGGGCGCTGGGCTGGCAACTCAACACTGTAAAACTCCACTGCCAATCATGAGCGGACAGATGATCCGCTGTGGCGACCCCTAACCGGGAAAAGCCGAAAGAAGAAGATTTCATTGGGTAATTGATTCAGTTCACCAAGTAGAGGGAGTATAAAAGGAATGATTCATAAGTCTGCCAGCATCTGATGAAGTAACTTGCAAACGAAAACGTATTGGATAGGAGATGTTAATGCCTGGAGTGTATGTGGTTTTTGATGATTTTCATTAAAGCTGTGTTTTCAAAAAAAAAACTGCTGGTATTCAATCCTTGGTGGTACCTGCAGATTCTCTTTTAACCTAGTATTCACCTATGAACCCATATTAGATGCGGCTGGTTCACTCACTAAATAAAATTCATTAAAATATCGAACCAACAGTGTTGCAGTTTCAAAAAGAGCTTAAAGCCAATAAAGGGTGTTGTTTACAGACTTATGTACACTAGTACAATATACTAAAATTAAATGTCTAAGCTGTTTTCATTTTGTTGTAAAATGTATATAGTTTAATAGATCTTTAAAGAATCAGGAGATTTTAATCTTTATTTTTTTCTTTTTTTTTCAGGTTCCTGATTACTATGACATTGTGAAAAATCCTATTGCACTGAGTGTTATCAGAGAAAAAATGAACAACTGTAAATATAAATTAGCATGTAAGTATTAACGTGTTTTATTCATAACAAAAGGTCTGAAAAATATTTCTTTATTGAAGAGCATTTGCAAGTTGAATCATGCAGCAGAGAGTGAGCTTTTCTTCTTTCCAGACTGAAAGTGAGGAAATTAATCTTGAGTCCCTAAATGAATGAATGTTCAATGACTGTGCAGGTCACATGACTTCCTTGGGGTTTGTATGATAGTTATAAATGTTATTGGTTAAATAACAGTGCTAAAAATGGCTTTGAATATAGTCTGCTGTTAGTACTTAGCCGTACACTACCCCCCTTGCATTGTTCAAGACGGTTCTGGCTGCTGATCTTTAGTCCTGTGCTATTTTATTGTCAAAACTGGGACTAATTTCTCATTTTTTTTGTTCAAACTATAGCCATTTTGAACCATCAGTAGACATTGCTCTACATGAGGATTTCATTGGTTGGTGGGGTCTTAAATCTGGTTAGAATTATCGGTGCTGTTTCCTCTCCATGAAACTACTCCATTTGTATGATGGTGGTTACAAAATTTTATTTTATTTCCTTTTTGTTCATGGCACACATCTACATCTTGAAACTTCTGCAGCAGTTTAGGCAGCCCTCTTTTTTGGAAGATGTGTTTCTAAAGGTTGTATAAGGAGTTCCATGTCAGGACATTGTTTATTCCAGGAAAAAAGATGAAGACCTCTTCAAGAGTTTGGAAGTTCAGAATTGTTAACCTTCATACTCATAGCTCTTTCCTTCATTGTGGACACTGTACAACAACCACACTTCTAAAGTCGTCATCAATACGAGGAGCTTTCCTCATTTTGAGTCATAAAATGCCATGTTTTTCACTGTTCCGTACTAGCAGACTGCCACACATTCAGTGTTAAGAACTGATGTGAAGTTGTCCTATCTCGCCTTCATTCTTTACTTGTGGATTCAGAAGCCATCCTTGGCAGTTTACTAAAGCTCGAGGTTTCCAACCAGATCTTGGCTTACTCCCTATCCCATGATTCTCTAGGGAATTCCTCAGATCTCGTTTGCCACTGAAACAAGAGCGAGCGTTCAAGTGGCTCTGGCTGAGTTTTGTTTTTTCTTTTTTCTCTAAGCATTAGGCCTGTCATTTCTAAAAACAATTGTGTGAGAGTACTTTAGGTAATCGAATCATAGGTTAGAACTGTGTCTGATACTTTACGTTTCTTTTCTGGGGTTATTGTTTTAGTTTAAGGCCTACAGTTCACCCCATCCTGACTCCTTACTGTGTGCTATTACTGTTATTTGCATAGTTATTGCCATTATTAGTGTTAGTTTAGAGGTGTGTGTTTGTTAAGAGTTTTACCTCGTTTGATTACAGAGCTACTCGGTCCATTTTAGTTAGAGGGCCAGTATTTCTACAGCCCTGGGTCTGTTGTATTTCATCTTAAATCTGGGTCGTTTAATTTAGAGAGCATTTGTTGTGTGTTAACCCACTTAAGTTAGAGGGTTTTTCTTCCCCTCCTGTGTGTTTAAAAAAAAAATGTATAGTTATGTTTGCATAGTGTTTGGTGTTAAATAGTTTTCTGACTGGAGTTTGTTATGTCTAAACAAGTCAGAGTCAAAGCTTTCTGGCTTCAGGAAGTGTTCCAAATGTTCTCAAAAGATGTCCCGTAACACACAACCATTCTGAATGTGTGTACTGCCTTGGAGCAGTGCATTTACAGGAGTCATGTCCTATTTGCCACTCCCACCTCAGGGCCTCGGAGCCGGAAGGCATGGACCTAGTAGTAGTGGAGCTGAGATCAGCACCTGGTTCTGTGGTTCCAACTTCTGCTCCGACTACTTTGGTGCCATCTGAGCCCGAGGAGTCTAGGAGCCAACGCTCTCCAGTCGGATCCAGGGGGATAGTCAAATCGGACAGTTGTCTGATCTGACTTTACCACTCAGAGCCTCTGCACGTGTGAGCACAGCTCGTGCATCAGCTTCGGAGCGAACCACCATGGCTCGGGGGGGACCTTCTGGTTCTTCGAAGCCAGAGGCTTCCTCGGGTCATGGGCAGGAGGGCTTTCGAGGCAATGAGGAGAGTGCTGTCCCAATGAGCAGCTCCACTCTCAGGTCCTGTCATTCCTCCCTAGAAAGCATCGTTGTCATTCTCAGCACAACCGATCCCACACAGACGTCGGGACCCAAGGCCTCAGGATCCTCCAATGGGTGAACCCATTTCTTCTGAAATCTGTCCAGAATGCCCTTCTGAAGAAGTCCCTCGCAGGAGATTATGTAAGAGGAAGTATTTGGACTCCCCAGAGGAGTTGGTCACATCAGACACAGACCGTGATGAGTCCGAAGGGGACCCATGGTCTCCCTTTGAGAATGTCTTCTTTGCAGACATGCTAGAAATTTTTAAACAGAGAGGCATCTGGAAGCCCATTAACCCTATTGATGAGTATGCCTACATGAAGGCCTTTGGGTCTCATCCATCAGCCACTTGGGTGTCTCCACCTTGCGATGAGCTTATGGATTTAGTTTGTCAAAAGGCATGGGAGCCTCCAGATTCAGTGGAGTCTGTTCCCCTGAGGCCAAACAAATTTATCACTTCCCTTGAAGATAAGACCTTTCTTACCAAGGGTGTCCTGATAGATGATATGGTGGTGGCAGCATCCACCAAAAAGGAGTTGTCTGAAAAGTCCACTTCTGTTCATCCTCCAAACAGAGTCTCATACGATGGACAGATATGAAAAGCACGTTTTCTTCAGCAACCTTCACACTGAGGTCCCTGAATTATCTTACTCATTTCACCAGATTACAGAGAGATCTCCTGAAGGAGTTTGGAGATGCTCTCCAGGGTTCAGTAGCTGCGAGGGTATCAGGCAGTGTCCTCCCAGCTCTCTGCTTAATTCAGTAGTTAACTCATCCATGAGGCTTGTCTTTTATGCAGCCGATGGAGCGAGTAGGTCAGTGGGTTCAGGAATTGCCCTCAGAAGACATTCTTGGATGCGCCTGTGTAACTTTGCGGAATCCTTCAAGTCATCCTTTAATGCCCCCTTCGGCTCATCCCTTGTTCGGGCCTAAAGTAAAAGAGACACTAACCAGGTGTGAGCAGGAAGGAAAGACTCTCTTTGCTGTCGGAGTCTGTTTTTCCACACCTTCTAGAACTTATCCCAAAAGTCAAAAGGGAGGAAAGATATGGTGTCAGAAATCCCAGAGAGCTTTTCAGGACAAAAGTGGTGAGCCTTCCCCAGGGGCAGAGGGGGAAGCAATAATGGAAGACACCGGCCATGCGGCAGAAGGGGTCCGCAGAGCCAGGGCAACAGAGTCCTCCTTTGGTAAGCCCTTTCAGCGCCTCCTGAAAAGAGGCCCATCTGTTCCTCTGTGGAGGCAGTCGGGGGTCAATTATCTTTGTACCCAGATGCCTGGCTAAAAAAACAAAAGACAAGTGGGTGCAAAGCATCATATCCAGAGGTTACTCCATACCCTTTTCTATTCCTGTCCCACGCACAATAACTATTCAGGATGTTCCACTCAGTCACAGGAAACAAGCAACCCTAAAAATACAGAAGTAGTTGCTAGTAAAAAGACTTATCCAGCCAGTCCCCGCAGGCCAGATAGGATCCAGAACTTACTCAAGGTTCTTTTTAGTTCCAAAGAAAACTGGGGACTGGAGAACCATACTGGATCTCAGCAGACTGAACAAATCTTTAAAAAAAAAAAAAAGACAAAGTTCTGAATGGTAACACTGCAGTCAGTACTTCCCTTTCTGGGAAAGGACAATTGGATGTGCTCTATAGACCTCCAGGATGCGCACTACCACATAAAAATAGACAGGCCATCCAGGAGTCATCTGCACTTCTGGCTGGGAGCCAGTCACTGCCAGTTTTGAGCTCTGCCCTTTGGCCTTGCTACAGCCCCCAGAGTGTTCACCAAATGTATGGCAGTAGTTACGGCTCACCCGAGACGTTTATGATTCCGGGTGTTTCCATATCTAAGACGACTGGCTCCTAACCGCCACCATCAAGCATCTACTAACAGAGGCAAGAGACACCTCACTGACACTTCGTACTCGTCTAGGGATCATAATAAACTACGAAAAATCTGCCTTATTGCCATCTCAACATATTTTTATAGGCACAAATTTAGACATGATGACAATGCTGGTAAAGCTGCCGCCAGACAGAGTACAAGCCCTGCACATACAAGTTCAACAGCAACTTTTCAAAATGAAGACCCAAGTAAGGATGGTTCTAAAAGTATTGGGCACCATGGTAGCAGCAATAAGCGTCATTCCCCTAGTGAGAATGCACATGAGAATTTTACAGTGGCTACTGTTCACTCAGTCGTCCATGCAGGAGCTTCCGATGTCGCATCGCATCATGTTGAAAGTCTCTTGCAAAAGAGACCTTCATTGGTGGCTCCACTCAGATTCGATAACCTTAGGTGTCGACCCTTTGTTCTTCTACAGTCGCTCGCCACAGTGACCACGGATGCCTCCCAGATAGGGTGGGGGGGCATTATCAGGGAAGAACAGTCCAAGGCACTTGGCAGGATCATGAGGCCCACTTGCACATCAGTGTCCCAGAGATGACAGCAGTGCTTTTTGCAGTGCAGACATTCCAAGACTCTTCCACTGGGAACGGTTGCAATACAGATGGACAGTATGTCAGTAGTATAGTACATAAACAAGAAGGAACCAAATCTTTACCCCCTTTTTCGAGAGGCCCTGAGAGTATGGCAGAGGGTAACCTCCTCCCAACGCTTTCTGATAGCAATACATATTCCCGGGAAATCCAACGTCATAGCAGACAAACTCAGCAGAGCAATACTGATGCCTCACGAGTGGTCCCTGAAACAAGATATAGCAGAGACGAATTTCCATAAATGGGGCCAGCCTTGCTGCAATCTTTTTGCCATGTCCATAAACACCAAATGCAGCAGCTACCTTGCCCTAATCTCCCCTACTGGGGAATCCCCGAGGGATGCACTTGCTCACAATTGGCCCCCGGGTCTCCTCTATGCCTTTCCTCCCCTCCCATTGATACCCAAAGGTCTTCAGAAAGCCAGTGCAGTGGGAAGGACCTTAATACTTATAGCCCCATACTGGCCTCTCAAATTTGGTTCCCCTTCTTGCAGACTCATCTACAGGAGGAGCCTTGGATTCTGGACTCAATACCATATTATCTGACCCATCTGTCGGGAATGTCCCATCCATCTCTTCAAATCCTCAAATTGACAGCTTGGCTGCTCCAATTCAAAATATAGCCCAGGCTATACTTCTACTTCAGTGCAACATATCCTGATTACTTCTCACAAAGTTTCTACAAGAAGGTTATATCTCAGCAAACGGAAATGATTTTCATTCTGGGCCATAAAAAAATCATATTGACCCATTTTCAGCATCTATATCTACAATACTGGAATTTTTGGCTGAACTGTTCAGTAAGGGAGCTGCTGCAGCTACTGTTCGAGTACAGTTAGCAGCAATCTCTTATTTTCACTGGAGAAGAGGAACCCAATGTTATGTCCCACAGACTTTGTAAAGCTTTCCTGAGAGGTACTACCTGTTGAGACCTCCCATTAAACCACCTCTAACTCTGTGGAACCTAAATTTTGTATTTTTCTGGATAATTCCCCCCCCCCCTTTGAACCTGCATCATCCTCATCATCATCATCTTCTTTCGGCTGTTCCCGTTAGGGGTCGCCACAGCGGATCATCTGTTTCCATTTCTTCCTGTCCTCTGCATCATGCTCTTTCACACCAGCCGCCTGCATGTCCTCTCTCACCACATCCATAAACCTCATCTTAGGACTTCCTCTTTTCCTCTTACCTGGCAGCTCCATCCTTCGCATCCTTTTCCCAATATACCCAGCATCCCTCCTCAGCACATGTCCAAACCAACGCAATCTCGCCTCTCTTGCTTTGTCTCCAAACTGTCCAACCTGAGCTGACCCTCTAATAGACTGATTCCTAATCCTGTCCATCCTAGTCACACCCAGTGCAAATCTTAACATCTTTAACTCTGCCACATCCAGCTCTGACTCCTGCCTTTTCGACAATGCTACCGTCTCCAACCCATATAACATAGCTGGTCTCACTACCCTCTTGTAGACCTTCCCTTTCACTCTTATTGGTACCCGTCTGTCACAAATCACTCCTGACACTCTTCTCCACCCATTCCACCCTGCCTGTACTCTCTTCACCTCTCTTCCACACTCACCATTACTCTGAACTGTTGATCCCAAGTACTTAAACTCATCCACCTTTACCAACTCTACTCCCTGCATCCTCACCATTCCTCTACCCTCCCTCTCATTTACACACATATATTCTGTTTTAGCCCTGCTGACCTTCATTCCTCTCCTCTCTAAAGCATATCTCCACCTCTTCAGGGTTTCCTCAACCTGGTCCCTACTCTCACTACATATCACAATGTCATCTGCAAACATCATAGTCCATGGGGCCTACTGTCTAATCTCATCTGTCAACCTGTCCATCACCACTACAAATAAGAAAGGGCTCAGAGCTGATCCTTGATGTAATCCCACCTCCACCTTAAACGTATCTGTCACTCCCACCGCAGTCCTCACCAATGTCACACTACCCTTGTACATATCCTGTACCACTCTTACATACTTCTCTGACACTCTCGACTTCCTCATACAATACCGCAAGTCCTCTCTAGGCACACTGTCATATGCTTTCTCTAAGTCCACAAAGACACAATGCAACTCCTTCTGACCTTCTCTGTATTTCTCCAACACTCTCAGAGCAAATAATGCATCTGTAGTGCTCTTTCCTGGCATGAAACCATACTGCTGATCACTAATCATCACCTCCCTTCTTAACCTAGCTTCCACTACTCTTTCCCATAACTTCAAGCTGTGACTGATCAATTTTTATCCCTCTGTAGTTACTGCAGCTCTGCACATCACCCTTATTCTTAAAGATAGGTACCAAAACACTTTTTCTCCACTCCTCAGGCATCCTCTGACTTTCCAAAATTCTTAACCTGGAAGACTGTCTTCTTAGTGACTATTACTTCGGCTAGAAGGGTTTCAGAATTACAAGCATTATCCATAAAGCCCCCATATATGCTGTTTCATTCTGACAGTCTCACTTCGCACTAACCCGTCTTTTCTACCAAAAATGTGCTCAGAGTCAAACTTAAATCAATCTGTAGACTTGCCATTTTTGCCACAAGTATGGTAATAAGGCAGAATGCATGTTACACCAACTAGATGTAATCAGATTGTATCTGATATACCTACCAATCACCGAATAAGCAACTTCCAGATAAAATAAGAGCTCATTCTACAAGAGCCATCTCTACCTCTTCTGCCTTCCGGGCAAGATTACCAATTGATGCCATTTGCACAGCAGCAACGTGGGCAAGGCCTCATACCTTTATCACTCATTACAAAGTGGATTTGGCCTCCAGAGACAGGGCTTCCTTTGGGTCCACTGTTCTGAAGAATGTTCTCCCATGAGCCACCCAAGAAAAATGATGCTAGGGATGCTGTCCCACAAGTAAAAAATGAAGGCGAGATAGAACAATTTCACATAAAGAAGTTATGTACTCACCATAACGTTTCATGTGAGTTGTCTATCTCGCCGTCATTCTTATGTCCCACCCTTCTACTCCCATCCTTTTTTAGCTCCAGGAGGATCGAGAGGTTTCTAATTGGTATCTGATTGTCTCTGACCCTCTTCTTAGCTTATAAATTTATGGAAGATTATATTCTCGAAATGCTGAAATCTCGAATTTCACCATTTCAAGACCATAAAGCTGAATTTCTAAAATGTGGAAAGTACATAGTCGTGAATTCGAATATCTCGAATTTACGGATATGGCTTTACGTTATGTGACGTACGGTGTTTACTTTGGATGTTGTTTGATGTGGTGTATGGATTTACGTGGAGTGTAAAGTAAGTGAGTGTTTTATAAGGGTATTGGGTGGGAGTTTGAGTGCATGTTAGATTGCATGTTGTATGTGTGGGTTAGGGTAGGTCGGTTAACGTATAGGTGTGTAATTGTTGGATGTGTTGGTGTTTGTGTGTGCGAGGGACTGTGGAATGTCTGGGTGCGAGTGTACTGTCTGTTACTGTTTGTGCGATCTCGGAGTTAGTATATATAAGTGGGGGGGTGAGGGGTGCAGGGGGGCTTGATTTTGTGTAGTGTAGGTATGTGCATGTCTGGTGTTTTATTTGTTTTGTGGTATGGGTGTTGTGATTTGTGTGTGGTGTGGTGCATGCTGTGTGTTCAGGATTTATGGTTTCGGGTTTGTGAAGTTTTGGTTTTGTATGGGTTCGGCTTTATGGTCTCAAAATGCTGAAATTCGAGATTTCAGCATTTCATGATTATGAAGTGGAACCAAATTTGTATACATATATAAAATCTAGTTTAGTTTATCAGCAAACAAGATCTGGGGAATGCCTTAGAGCATCATGAGATAGGGAGTAATCCATGAGCTGGTTGGAGACCTCGAGCTTTTGTAAACGGCCGAATCAGAACCAAGGATTGGTTCCGAACCCATAAGTAAAGAATGAAGGAGAGATGGACAACTCACATGGAAAGTTATGGTGAGTACATAATTTCTTTTTTTAAGTAATAGCCATGATAAGTAATAAGGAATCATATTGATTCTTCAAAATCACTTTTTGTGCTCATGAAGAAACGGATTTTAATAATTTTGTAAGCTTCATAGCTGAAGGTGTTAGTAAGCTGTTGGCAAGTGTTCCACATCTGGGAGACGGAAAGTTGAGGGCTGAAATGGTAAATTTGTCATTCAGGGATAGTTATTGGTGTGTTTCATTCCTTTTGTCCCACAAGATATTCCTTAGATGTTATTGATGTGTTTCATTCCTTCTGTCTGGTCTACCTGTTATCAAAAACTCACTTCACCAAACTTCTAGAAACCGGGACGACTTCACCGAACCCTTACTCGCACGAATTCTCAAATCACTGGAATTTTACTCTGGCAAAATAACTGCTTTGCCACCATGGTCAACTTTGCCCATTTCCTCAGTGCAGTGTGATCTTGGAGTTGGTATATTTAGTTGGGGGGATGTGGGGGGGCTTGATTTGCTTCGGTTTGGTTATTTAGTCGTGATGGCTAAGTGGTTACTTTCCTGGCGTAAAATTCTGGTGATCCGAGAGTTCGTGCAAGTAAGTGTTCAGTGAAGTCATCACAGTTTTTAGAGGTTTGAAGTGTGTTTTCAATAATGACAGGTAGAAACCCATTCTACCATTCAAGATATTCCTTAGATTTCTGATGTATAGTGATCTGTTTCAATTTGCAGTTCTCCCTTTTCAGTCCAATCACAACTCCCAGACTTTTTCCAAGTGGTTGGTTCCGGCAACAGTAGCTCTCAGGTTAAAGTGTGTTCAAAACATAACCTTTTCTGGAGATTTGTTTGACTTGTATATAGTCAAAAGGACAGCTTATTTAGAGGTTTTAAACTGCATTGCTTCCTCTCAGGAGTCGTTCTGTCTTATCAGTGATAACATAGTTGGAGTGCTTCTTTTTAAGCATAAGCTTTTTTCCACCCACAGGAACATTACTGGATATAGTTTTAAGGATTTTGCTATCTCTGAACAGAGTTCACAGCATGCTGTCACTTTGTAGTGTGGTCTACCTTCATGGCATGTTTCTTCGTGTATCCACTGATTTTCATGCATATAGCAGTTATGATGATTAAATATGCTAGATTCAAATATGAGGACGTTTTATAGTTAATGTAAGGAATCTGGTAGTAAGAGCCTTGTAGAAGTTCCCTGTTATTCACTTCTCACCAGAGAAATGGATCGGGGGAAGTAAGCTACTCATGTAGCATAGTCCTGTTCTTTTTCTCATAGAGAGAAAAACGGAAAAAAAAACTGCTCTGTGTTTCCATACCATCATTTCTTTGCTTGAAGAACTCTTAGTCACACCCTCTTGGCATCTGGGGTGGCTGCATCCTTCTCCCCACCCTTGCTTACATTACTGTTACCATCTTTGCAGAATGGCAGATAATGTTCAGGACTTTGCTTTGTCATTGAATATGGTGAGGAAATTAATTGTTTTCTCCTTCACTTTTCTCAGGCACACCAAAAATTCTTGCATTATTTCTTTCCCAGTTTTCTTGGTCATCCACCTTATCCTATAGCCAACTGTTTTATTTTAGCAAAAATTCAGTGTTTTTTCCTGCTTCCCCAGTGTTTCCTTGATTTCATTTAAACTTCTCTGTGCTGACTGTGGGCATTTTATTGCTGCCTCATAGATGTTATGTGATCCTATCTCGCCTACATTCTGTACTAATGGGTTCGGAGCCGATCCTCAGCTCCGACTCGGCACGCTTTGCTATAGAGCGAAGCCTCTTATTGGCTGAGCTATTCACTATCCCAGGATGCACCACCACTTCCCCAGATCTCGTTTGCCGCTTACAAGCTAGGACGTGGTCTCGAACTTGGCTGAGCTAAGTGCTGTTTTTTTCTGAAAGTTTGTCAGAAATTTCCAAAATCTTTATCCAAAAGCTGTTTTAACAGCTATTAGTGTGTATACGTGTGTTTTTTGTGAGAAATTGTGGTAAAATTTTGTGTTAGACAGGGAAAGGTTTCCGTTTAAGTTAGAGGGGCCTTCCCCTCGGTCTTATTGAGTTTTTCTTGTAGTTTCTAAGGTCAAGTACCTGTTTAAGTTAGAGGGTTCTTGGCTCTCTTTTGTTGTTGTTATACGTTTAGTTGTTGGGCTTGCGCTCTTGTTAAAAAAAAAAAAAAAAATCTTCATTATTCTGTGTTTGTATATATATATACTGTTTTTTTCTCAGACAAATAATTGGGCAAAGTGTATACAATTATGTCTAAGGAGCATAGACTCTCTGGGTTTAAAAAGTGCACGAGATGCAACTATAAAATGTCCATCACAGATGATCACTCCTTATGCGTTTACTGCTTAGGCGCCAAACACCTCCAGGAGTCCTGCAGCGTGTGTCACGCCTTTTCCTCTCGGGTCCTCCAAGAGAGGAAGAATAAATTGATCTTAAAAGGGCTTATCAAGCCCTCCTTTGAAGAGGCCTTATCTTCCTCTCCCTCTCCAGCTAAGAAAAAGAAATCGTCAGCTCCGACCAGCCCGTCTGCACCGACAACTAAGAAACCTAGGCAGGCTTCTCCTTCGGCTCCACGGACTTCGGAGCCGAGGGCGGAACGGTCTGCCTCGATGCCTCCAGCCTCGACTCCTCTGGTTTCGGAACCGATGGCTGGGGCTTCGAGAGGCGGGTCACCTTCATCGGCTCCACTGATTTTGGAGCCGATGAGGGTTACTGGCTCGGACACTTCCCCTTCGGCGCAGAAGCCCTCATCGGCACCGAGGGAAATTGCTATGGAATCTCCCTTGGAACCAATATTGGTCGAGTCCATTCGGAGCCAGTCCCCCAGTCCTTCGGAGCCGATGGAGAAGTCAGCTTGGACCCGATCGGTCTCCTCCCGATCTTCCAAGATGTCGGATTCGGACATCGACAGGGTGCTCCTAAGACTTTTTCGGTCTCCTGTATTCCAGAAATTAGTCTCGGCTCCAGCCCATTCGGCTTCGGAGCCGATGGCCCACCCTGTAGTTCAAGTTCCTCCTCCAACAGCCTCTGCACCGTTGGAGCCAGTGCTGGTGGAGCCGATGGAGGTTTTTGGGTCGGCTCCGACCCTTACTCCAACCCCGGCTCTAGAGTCGGAGTTCGGTACACGGACCTCCTCGGTCGGCCCCGGTGGGGACGCTTCGGGACCGATGTTTTCGGTTCCTAGCCTTCCTCTCGGTGCGTCTGCTGCGGGGGTACCGTCTACTGTTGTGGCCCCGGGGGTTGGACCTTCCCAGGATTCTGGCGGTCCGGCCTTCAGGGCCATGAGGAGTGCGTTGGCCAAATCCTCTTTGGCTACCTCCACGGTCTCACCTGCACCTTCCCTACACACGGAGACTGGGTCTTTGGTAGTCCCCCTGTCGCTAGACAGCCGAGCCCCGGGGCCTGAGGTCACCCCCAGTGGGGTTTCCCCCCCTCCTGGAGGTCCCTCTGAAGCTTCTTCGGAGGAACCCCCAAGAAAAAGACTGTGCAAGAGGAAGCACGTTGACTCCCCCGATGAGTCTCTCACGTCGGACACCGATCTTGATGATGCGGAGGGGTCCCCTAAGTCGTCCTCAGATGATGTCTCCTTTGCAGACATCTTGGAAGCCCTCAAACAGCGAGGCGGCTGGCATTCCAAACCCCCTTCCGCTGACGAGTCGGTGTTCCTCAAGGGCTTCGGGGCTCAGCCCTCCGCCTCCTGGGTGTCTCCGCCATTCGACGAGCTCCTAGATTTGATCTGTCGAAGGGCGTGGGAGCATCCAGACTCTGTGGAACCAGTGCCTGCTCGCCCAAATAAATTCTTATCAGCACCCCCAGAGAAGGAGTTTCTGACCAAAGGTGTGGCTGTAGATGCCCTGGTGGTGGCATCTGCTACCCAACAAGATGTAGCAGAGGCTTCAACGTCCATCCATCCTCCTAATAAGGAGTCTAGGAGCATGGATTGGTACGGGAAGCGCACCCTCAGTTCAGCGGCCTTTACCTTGAGGTCCCTGAACTATTTGGCGCACTTCACCAGATTTCAGAGGGATCTGATAAAGGAGCTTTCAGATACCCTCTTGGGTAACCTACCTGAGCAGCTGGCCCAGATGGTTGGCTACGCTGTCATCGATATCAAACTCGTCCATGAGGCTCATTTCATATGCAGCCGAGGGGGCGAGTAGAGTGGCTGGGACGGGTGTTGCTCTACAGGAGGCAAGCCTGGCTCCGCTTGTGTCATTTTGCGGAAGCCTTTAAGTCTTCCTTTGCCGACGCTCCCTTTGATGGGTCCTCTTTGTTTGGACCCAAGGTAAAGGACACATTGACCCGCTGTGAGCAAGAAGGTAAGACTTTGACTGCCGTAGGGGCACGATTTTCCACTCCCTTTCGGCCTTACCCCAAGGCTAAAAGAGGAGGGAAAATGTGGTTCCGTAAATCCCAGACGTCTTATCCCTCGCAGCAGGATGATCCCTCTTCTAGAGGCAGAGGAGGGGGAAATTTTTCTGGAAGACGCCGTCCCAGAGGCGGCAGAGGCCCCCGCAACACTGGAGACCACGAGTCCTTTCGTGGCTCTTCAGCCTTCCACAATCCCTGAAGGATTGCCCGACTGTGCAGCTCCGGAGCCAGTCGGGGTCATTCGAGGCACCTAAAAGCCTGGGAAGGTATCACTCAGGACCGATGGGTGCTTCGAATCATAGCCGGAGGTTACGCCATCCCCTTTTTGCACCCTCCACCGCTGTCCAAGAAAATCCCGGACCCACCACCCAGTCAACGGGAAATTGCAGCCTTAGAAATCTCAAAGCTGCTTCAAAAAGGAGCCATCCAACCGGTCCCCGCAGACCAGATCGGATTAGGGACTTACTCAAGATTCTTTTTGGTGCCAAAAAAGACCAGGGACTTGAGGCCCATTTTGGATCTCAGCATCCTAAATCGATTTGTCAAAAAGTCCAAGTTCCGAATGGTCACCTTACAATCCATTCTCCCACTGCTGGAGAAAGGTGTTTAGATGTGCTCCATAGATCTCAAGGACGCTTATTATCACATCCTGATAAATCAGGCGTCCAGGAGACATTTGCGCTTCAGCCTGGGAGACGGTCATTTTCAGTTCTGCGCACTGCCCTTTGGTCTCACCACAGCCCCCAGGGTGTTCACCAAATGTTTGGCGGTCGTGACTGCTCACCTGAGGAGTCTAGGATTCCAGGTGTTTCCGTATCTGGACGACTGGCTCCTAACTGCCACCTCCAGGCGTCTACTATTGCAGAACCTACAAGCCACCATATCACTAGGCACTTCCCTTGGAATCACCTTCAATTGGCCAAAGTCTGTGCTGCTGCCATCTCAGCGCATAAGGTTCATTGGAGTAGAGATAGACTCAAACCAAATGCGGGTCTAACTTCCTACAGAAAGGATACAGACTATACAGGCTCAAGTCCGAGCCTTGCTTCTCAGATCCAGAGCTCCAGCCAGGATGGTCCTGCAGCTATTAGGCTCTATGTCGGCCACAGTTCTCCTAGTCCCTTTAGCAAGATTGCATATGAGAATTCTCCAGTGGCTCCTATCGACACAGTGGTCCTTTCAAGATCTTCCCCTCAGTCACCCCATACGGATCATGGAAACCTGCAAACAGGACCTTCGCTGGTGGCTGGTGCCCTCCAATCTAGATCAGGGACGACCCTTTGTTCCACCTCCTTCTATGGCCACATTGACGACGGACGCCTCCCAGACGGGGTGGGGGGGGGACATTACCTGGGCAGGTCAGTCCAAGGCAATTGGCAACCCAACGAGAGTCTTCTTCATATCAACATTCTAGAAATGAGGGTGGTGTTTCTGTCTCTACAAACCCTCCACGATTACCTCCCTCAGGGAGTAATTGCCATTCACTCCGACAACATGTCAGTAGTCTGGTATCTGAACAAACAGGGAGGGACCAGATCCTACCCCCTTTGCAGAGAGGCCATGAGAGTTTGGGAATGGGCAGTGGCGACCAAACGTTTTCTGGTAGCGACTCATATCCGTGGGAAATCCAACGTGATAGCCGACAGACTAAGCAGAACTATTCTCTCTCCTCACGAGTGGTCTCTGAACGAAGCAGTGACAACTCAGATCTTCAGCAGATGGGGAACTCCTTGTTGCGACCTTTTCACAACCCCGCTGAACTTGAAGTGCAGAAAGTTCTTTTCCTCTCACTCCAGCTCTGGGGGAGAGTCCTATGGACGCATTAGCCCATCCTTGGCCCACCGGCTTGCTATACGCCTTTCCTCCAATTCCCCTCCTTCCCAGAGTAATCCAAAAGGCGTCTCACTTGGGGAGCAAAATGATTTTAGTTGCCCCTTACTGGCCTCATCAAGTATGGTTCCCCTATCTTCGGAAATATACACTGGACGGTCCATGGTTCCTGGATCAGATCCCAGACCTATTAGTTCATCAGTCGGGACAACTCCATCAGTCCCTTCACACTTTGAAGTTAACAGTTTGGCTCCTCCTCTTCCGACTATAGTCAGGAATCATACTTTAGACCCGGAAGTCATACATATCTTATCATCGGCCCATAAGTCGGCCACTAAGAAATTGTATACTAGCAAGTGGAAGAGATTTGCTATTTGGGCTCAACTCCGGGGTCTGGATCCCATCACTGTTCCGGTCTCAGAAGTCCTGAAATTTCTAACTTCCCTATTCAATCAAGGTTCTTCAGTCTCTACTATCAAGGTCCAATTGGCAGCTATTTCCAATTTTCATAAATCTACAAACCCACCTTTAATGAGCAACAGATTGTGTAAAACCTTCATTAAAGGTGCTGCACTTTTACGACCTCCGATTTCTCATCCTGCTCCTCCGTGGGATCTCGATGTGGTATTACGTGCCTTAACCTCCTCCCCCTTCGAACCGGCAGCAACATGTGATTTGAAACTTCTTTCTTGGAAAACTGCCTTTCTGGTCGCGATTACTTCTGTCAGAAGGGTTTCAGAGCTTCAAGCTCTATCTGTCAAACCACCGTACCTGGTTTTTCATAAAGATAGAGTATCCCTCAGACCTAACCCATCCTTTGTCCCTAAAGTTTGTTCCAGTTTTTGCCTACAACAGTCATTAGAACTTCCAGTTTTCTTCCCAAAGTACTCCAACAAAGCGGAGTACATCTTCCACACATTGGATGTTTACAGGCAATTGCGTTTTTATTTAGACAGGACACAACAAACACGAAAAACGGATCAATTGTTTGTGTCCTTTTCGGATAATAAATTGGGCAAAGCCGTCACAAAGGTCACTATTGCAAAATGGATCAGGGACTGTATTAGTCAAGCTTATACCTCTTCTAATAAAGAGCTTACAACCTCTGTCAAAGCTCACTCTACAAGAGCTATGGCTACTTCTATAGCATTCCATTCTAAGCTTGCCATTAGTGACATTTGTGCTGCGGCTACGTGGTCTTCCCCGCACACTTTCATTTCCCACTACAAATTGGATGTGGCATCTCTGGGGCGAGCTTCATTTGGTTCCACAGTGCTCAGGAGTATTTTCCAGTGAGCCACCCAGGAATTAGGTGCTAGGGACGCTGTCCCATCAGTACAGAATGTAGGCGAGATAGGATCACATAACATCTTTTAGTTATGTACTTACCATAACTTTAGATGTTTGGGATCCATCTCGCCTACATTCCTAATAACCCACCCTCCTTCCCCCTGCCTTGGAGATCAGAAGAGATCGGACGGTCCGAGTTCTATTGTTTCATCTTGAAACATCTGGCAATGTTATATAAACAGTTATGTATGTGTGCATGTGTGCGGACAAACAAGATCTGGGGAAGTGGTGGTGGTGCATCCTGGGATAGTGAATAGCTCAGCCAATAAGAGGCTTCGCTCTATAGCAAAGCATGCCGAGTCGGAGCCAAGGATCGGCTCCGAACCCATCAGTACAGAATGTAGGCGAGATGGATCCCAAACATCTAAAGTTATGGTAAGTACATAACTAAAAGTTTTTAGAAGTTCAAACCGTTTCTTGTCATTCTCCTGAAAAAAGCCTACCTTTTTATCCTTGCTGTGTATTTTTAAAGATAATTATTGTATGGTTGACGACATCGCCTGGAAATTCTTCTTTGAAGAAATGGTCTCTTGCCCAGTAGTTTCGGAAATTAGCATCTTTCAAGTGGTCTGTTGATATGCATTCTGACAAGATTTTTTTAATTGTTAATTTGACTGACATAACTTGATCCTGAGAGAAAATTGGTGGCAGGACTAGCCAGCAGGAGGTGTGAACATTGACTGTAGGTTATGGTTGCTGTTGATATGATATTCCAACCCCATGTACAAAATGGGGAATAAGAGAGTTGATGCTGATTTACATGATAACCATTCGTCTGCTTAGGAGTACACTGATGTTCTCATTGTTTCACTGTTGCAGTCATCACACTCTGGTTATCTGCCTGCATGTAGCCTGAATACCAGAATCTTAGTATTTCTACA
The DNA here is from genome assembly GCF_019279795.1 of Protopterus annectens. Lineage (NCBI taxonomy): Eukaryota > Metazoa > Chordata > Ceratodontiformes > Protopteridae > Protopterus > Protopterus annectens. Next base: position 492,778,959 of record NC_056737.1, on the reverse strand, counting down.
TCAGATGCTGTCGCTTCTTCCATGACGTCAGGTCGTCAGGGGTATAAAAACAGGCATCCGACACCATTACATCAGCCTTTCTTGCCGAGGAGGATCCCAAAGCAGAAGTAGTTTGCAAGTGCTGGTCGGCCGCTACCTGAAATTTTCGTTTTTCGAGTTGATAATCCTGAAGTCTTCTAAAGCTAAGTACCCCGATGGGGATCCTTTTTTCTTGCTCTAACAGATGTTAGAAAAAGTTAACAATTGTCTTCCCTGTGGAAAGCAAATACCTCACAGAGATTTTCATTCTTACTGCGTCACCTGTTTAGGCCCAGACCACGACGTCCCTTGCTGTCGGTTTTGTGCCTTCTTTAATGTCAGAACCATTCATCGGCGGGCTATTTTTGTTGCTAAATTCTTTCGCTCTCAATCTCCATATTCCGAAATGACTTTGGTAAGCCATTTGACTACCGATCTTTTGAAAAAAAACGTAAGGATAAAGACAGAGACAGACCGCATAGGTCCAAAACTGCTGACGGCGCTTCCGTTAAGCTAGTCGCCAGTCTGCCGGTACTCTGTTATCTTTGCAGCCCCTGATGCCCACTTCTTTGGATTCGCAGGCCTCTGCTGAGACCCATTCGGATTCCAGTATGCTGCGAGATGCTTCTTTGACTATGGAATCAGCAGATGCCTCTACCTTGGATGGGTCCGGAGCCACTGTGCAGGCACCGGCTTCTGAGGGTGTTTTCCAACCTACAGATGTTCAAATCAAACCGACTAATTTTTAGCCAAAACTACCAAGTTTCTTAGGCCCAGAGTATGCACTACGTCTAGAAAACCAACGACCAAATCACATGCTCAGGCCCCTATGCCACAAAAACAAATGCTTAGAATGGCTGAAGACAGTACAGTTGTGTACCTACCATAAATGTAGATGTTCGAGTCATTCATTGTTGCAGTCATTACTCTTGGGTTATCCTGCTGGCAGGCTACTCGCAGTCGGCCTGAATTCCAAAGTCTTGGTCCGACGTCAGTTGCTGTCGCCTCTTCCCTCTGATGTTAGTGCGCCAGGGGTATAAAAGATGCAGCTGACGCGATTTTCTTCAGTTTTTCTTGCCCCAGATGTCAGGTGCCCACAAAAGGGTAGGCTAAATAGATTATGCCAAAAACATGCATGCACTAAGGTAAACATTTCCTTCATCTACAAGCAAATACACCACATAGGTTGTATAGAATAGAGAAGAACAGATAAGACCCAGCAAATGAAAGGGAGATGGTGGGAGGGTAACCTGGACTGCAACAGTGAATACACTCGAGCATCTACATTTATGGTAGGTACACAACTGTACTATGTTCATCGTGTTTCACTGTTGCAGTCATTACTCTTGGGTTGAATCCCAAAGCTGAGGATGGGTGGCTGGGCTAAATAAGATTAGGAGAGGCTATGAGGCCCTGCAGAACTGCAGTGGCAAAGCCTACTCTAGACTTAGAGTAGAGAGGCAAGTAGTAGTGCTTTGTGAAAGTGTGCACTGAACTCCCAAGTTGCAGCCTCTAAGATGTCTTTGGTTGGTACTCCTCTAAGAAAGAAAGGCTGCTGAAGTGGCTGCTGCTGTGGTAGAATGTGGCCTAATGCCCTTAGGCACTGATTTGCCATCCTGTGAGTAGCAGAAGTGAATGCAATGGCCTATCCATTTTGAAATGGTCTGTTTTGAGATAGCCTTTCCTTGTGATCCTGCAGCATATGTCACTAAAAGTTGCTCAGTCTTTCTGAAAGCTTTAGTTCTGTCCAAGTAGAAGCGTAGCTGTCTGTGTATGTCCAAAGAATGCAGAAGTCTCTCACCCTTGTTCTGTGGGTTTGGATAAAAGGTAGGCAAGTGAAAGGTTTGGTTAAGGGCCACACTGGACACCACCTTAGGCATAAATGTAGGGTTCGTCCTCAGCAAAACCCTGTCTGGATGGAAAATGATAAAAGGTTCCACCGCCACGAGTGCCTGTAACTCCTAGACTCGTCTTGCAGAGGTTATTGCTAGGAGCAGAGCTGTTTTCCAGGATAAGAATTGAATATCCGCTGTTGAGGCTGGCCCAAAAGGAGGCAGTGTGAGTTTTTCCAAGACATAATTTAGGTCTCATGCAGGTATTGGTGCTCTCCTTGGGGGGTCTTATTTTTTTGGCCCCTCTGAGGTATTGTCTTATTAAAGGATGAGAAAAAATAGGTGATTCTGTATTGTAATGGGCTGAAATGGCAGAGGCATGAATCTTAAATGATGAAAAGGATAGGCCTTTGTCCAGCATCTCAGCCAAATATTGTAAAATCTGAGGAATATTTGGTACAAACGTGTCAGTTCCTTGTTCCTGGTTCCAAGCATAGAATCTCTTCCATTTTTCTGCATAGGATTTTCTGGTACTGGGCATCCTGGCCTCCAAGATAACATCCATTACAGCTTTGGAGAGTGGAGTGTTCTGAATGGCTGTTATCCGCCATGACCCAGTTATCTATTTAAGGTACTGATTTGGCTGTGCAGGATCTGATTGTTTTGTTGGGTCAATAAGTGAGAAGTTTGAGGCAATGTCCAGGCTGGACCTTGAGACAAGTTCTTTAGGATTGGATACCAGTGCTGGCGTGGCCAGTCTGGGGCAGTCAGTATAATTTTTGGCTTCTCTTGTCTGACCTTTAGGAGTACCTTGGGGAGGAGAGGCAGTGGAGGAAAGGCATATACTGTTAGGTTTTTCCAGCTGAAGGATAGGGTATCCACTTTCCATGCTTGCTTGTGGTAAATCCTTGTGGAGATTTTCTGTAGTTGGCAGTTGTGAGGGGAGGCAAATAGATCTATGTCTGGGCATCCCCATTTCCTTATCATCATGCTGAAGACTTGTGGATCCAGTTTCCACTCATGGGGATCCATGAGGTTTCTGCTTAGTTCATCTGCCAGAGTATTTATTTTTCCTGGCAGGAATTGTGCTTGCAGGTGAATTTGATAAATCAATGCTGTGTTCCATAAAGTCATGGCTTGTCTGCAGAGGGGGTAGGAATGTGTGCCTCCCTGCTTGTTTATGTACCACATGACTGTAGTATTGTCCGTCTTTATCAGTAGTTGTCCTAGATGAAGTAGATCCTTGAAAGCTGTCAGGGCATTCTGAAGAGCTAGCATCTCTTTTTGATTGATATGAAGATGCATCTGGCTTGCGGGCCATGTGGGCCCCCAGGCATAATCTGATGCATCCGTTGTTAGTGTCTGCCTGGCTGTGGGTAAAGTGAAAGGCTGTCCCTTGTTGTGGTGACAGGCCTGTGCCCACCATCAAAACTCCTGTTACAGGCAGGGAATGAGTGTAATTAATGTTTCCAGGCTGTGACAATGTTGAGTCCAAACACTTTTTAGATACCATTGTAGTTTCCTCATGCAGTCTGGCATATGGAATTAGCAGAATGCAAGATGCCATGAAGTCCAAAGCCTGCAGAATTTTTCTTGCAGATAACTGGGTCTTTGTTGCCAACATTTTGAAGTAAGAAGTCAGTTGTCTTTGTTTGTCTGGCGTGAGATAAGCCATCTGGGCAGTTGTATTTAAGCTTGCACCCAGGAATATTATCTCTTGAGAGGGTACTAGTTTTGATTTCTTTTCGTTTACTGTGTACCCTAGGCAAATTAGTAATCTTTTTACAAACGCCAGATGCTGTAGTAGAATGTCTTTGTTCTCTGCTTGAATAAGGCAGTCATCCAAGTAAGGATATATTTGAATTCATCTTTGTCAGCAAAATGCAATTACTGGTGCCAGGCATTTGGTGAAGACCCTGGGTGCAGTAGATAAGCCAAAGGGCAGTGCAGAGAATTGGTAATGCATTGAGCCAGCTATGAGTCTGAGGTATCTTCTGTAAGACTGTCTGATTGGGACATGCAGGTATACCTCTTTTAGCTCCAAAGTAATCCAAGCCTTTTTGCCCAGCATGGGCAGAAGCTGCTGCAGGGTCAACATTTTGAATTTTGGAACGTCCAGAAATGTGTTTAGAATAGACAGGTCCAGTATTGGTCTCCAGACTTTGTCCTTTCTGGGCACCAGGAAAAGTCTTGAGTAAAATCCTTGTCCCTGCTCTTGTTGTGGTACTTGCTGAATGGCCCTCATATCCATGAGGGATGAAACTTTCTGTGCCTCTGCCCATTGATTGTGTGGCAGGTCTGCATACCTTTTGCCCCTGGCAAGGCATGAAAGTGGAACCTGTAGCCCTGAGAAACTATGTTCAAGATCCATTTGTCCTGGGTAATCATGTGCCAATTTGGTGAGAAAAGTGCTAGTTTTCCCTGCTAAAAGATAAGTGCTTGGTTCTGGCAGAGGAAAGTCATTGGGACTGTTTCCTGTATGGTTGTGATTTGTCTTCTCTGCTTTTGGAGGTAGAAGCACCCCATTGTTTAGGCCTGTATGAGCCTTGGGGCTGTGATCTGCCTCTGGGGCGTCTGTATCTGCCTCTTTGTGGCCTGTCTGACACTGGAAAGGACCAATTCTTTGTAGGCCAGTTCCTGCTAAATCTGAGTGGCTGCACCTGTAGGAAATCATTAACTGTCTGCATGGATTTCGCTTTATCCTCCATTTTCTTCCACACCTCTTCTGCCTTAACACCAAGCAAAGTATCATGCTGTAATGGAGCATCCAATCATTTTGCTTTAACACCAACAAAGTTTAATAACATGGGGCTCCAGTGAATCAAAAACCAAA